>NW_028270148.1:19020826-19215826 GCF_037043375.1 Chiloscyllium plagiosum
GGTAATATACAGTAGCGCCTCGACATACGAACGACCCCGTTCACGAGCAAATCAGTTTACGAACAGGATTATACGTAAAATTTTGCTTCAATGTACGTACGAAATTCAAGGTACGAATGAAGGTACGAACACAAAAAGCCCGTGTGTGACCACATGGTTTCATTGTTCTGCTTTGCCACGCGCTTGTTGAACGCAAAAGCTCTTGGGCCCCACGTGATCTCATTCAGTTCGTCTTGGCGCGTGCAACTTACATTCTTACGCTATCCGAGCAATGGGAAAAATTGATTCAGTTCGCAAACTTTTCGGATTAAGTTCGTAAGTCGAGGCGCTACTGGATTGGCACATATCGAAGGCTGGCCAATTAACAGGAAACAGAAACTGTGCATAAGTGGGCTATTTTCTAGTTGGCAAGGTGGAATGAGTGGTGTTCCACATGAATTAATGGTGGGCTCTCAACTGTTTACAATTTACACAAATAACTTGAATGAAAGGACTGAAGGTACAGTTGCCAAATTTGCTGAGGACAAAGCTAGGTCAAAAAAGGGACGTGAGAAAGGAATACAAGGACTACAAAAGAATATAACAGGGCCATGTGAGTTATCAAAGATTTGAAAAAAAGTAAAATGTTGGAAAATGTAAAATTGTCTATTTTGGTAGGAAGAACAAAAAAGAAACATTATCTAAACAGGGAGAAATTGCAGAGCTCTGAGATGCAGAAGGATCTGAGTGTCCTAGTGCATGAATCACAAGAGGTTAGAATGCAGGTACACCAAGTAATTAGGTAAGCAAATAATGTTATAATTTATTGTAAGGGGAATTTAATACAGAAATAAGTAGGTTATATTTCAATCATGTGGGTTACTGGTGAGACTATATGAGGAGTACTGTGCATAGTATTGGTCATCATATTTAAGGAAAGGCATGAATGCATTGGAAGCAGTTCACAGAATGTTTACTAGCCTATTACATGGAATGGACAGGTTTTGTTGTTATGGAGAATCTCGACTGAGGGGTCAGTGCTTAAAGTGGGCGGCACGGTGGCACAGTGGTTAGCACTGCTGCCTCACAGCGCCAGAGACCCGGGTTCAATTCCCACCTCAGGCGACTGACTGTGTGGAGTTTGCACATTCTCCCCGTGTCTGCGTGGGTTTCCTCCGGGTGCTCCGGTTTCCTCCCACAGTCCAAAGATGTGCAGGGTCAGGTGAATTGGCCATGCTAAATTGTCCGTAGTGTTAGATAAGGGGTAAATGTAGGGGTATGGGTGGGTTGCGCTTCGGCGGATCGGTGTGGACTTGTTGGGCCGAAGGGCCTGTTTCCACACTGTAAAGTAATCTAATCTAATCTAATCTAATCTAAAAAAAAACCGAAGGAATTACAAAGTTAACAAAGAGCTGAGCAACATCTTTTGTCACAGAGGATCATACACTTTTGGAACTCCCTTACTGAGAGGGCGAGTCCCTGAATATTTTTAAACCAGGTCAAGTTCAATTATTGTTGAGCAAAAAGATGCAGTCTTATGGGGGGGGAGTTGATGGGAACATGGATTGAATCAGATCAGCCAGAATGTTATTGAATAGGGGAGCAAGCTTGAGGGGCTGACTGACCTACTCCTGCTCCTAATCAGTACATTCACGTGAATGGAAGGAGAAAAAAAATCAAAAACAGTCTTCGTGACATATTTATTGCTGCTGTATTCCCATCTCACTACAGCCTGTGTTGAATTCTTAACCTTTAAAATCAATCAAATTATGAGCTCCTAAATGGTACAATAATAGACTAAAAAGCAATGAATGCACACTATCAAATTCACAATTAGCTCCAATTACTCAACTTACATTAATAAAATATATTGATGACTGCAGCAAATTTTAATGCAATGAAGCTTTCCGTTAAAACAAAATTCAGTGACAATTAACGTTAACACTCTCCTTTTAAAATATGGCATAAATTATCACTGGTTCAGCTTTCAAAATCCCTTATGAAAGCATTTTCTGACAAATATTTTAACACTATTAATCTGCGTAAGGTTCAGTGCACGTTAATGGGCTCCCTGACACTAAAACAGAACAAGAACTAGTGCACACAAAGATCTCAATCACCCTCAAGAAGTTTGCACTATCCTGCTCATTACTTTATTAAAATCTTATCTAATTTATATTGTTCAATCCTCATTGTCACAAATCTCATCTCAGCTGCTGAAAAATTCTAAAACTTTTGAGCTGTGCCTGCATTCCAAGATAATGGCTACATAGTTGCGATGCAAATGCTATTATCCACTTCAGAGAGTCTGCGTTGCTGTGGCAACGTGCACTTTTACAAGCATGTTGTAATTAGGAGCTATGGGCAATAATGGTAAAGACTCTCAATACTCTTTCCTTCATGTGACTGACCAGGGATCTCTCCTGCTTGTCATTGGTGTGTGTTAAAGGAACTTACAGGTTGATGCACACCCTGTTTGGCAGCGTACTGAGGGTGCTTTCCTTGGTCATCGAGTCCTGAGGCTGGGACTCAAAAGGCACTGTGCAAAATACAGCAAAAGAAAAATCAAATCTGCCCAACATTCCAAAACATCAAGTGGTTCATATGTGGAATGGACTTCCAGAGGCAGTGGTCGATGCGGGTACAGTTATAACTGAATAACAACATGAATAAGAAACATTTGAAAGGATATATTGCAGACTAAGCGCAGGCAGGTGGGACTAGGTTGGGATTATAGTCAGCATGGATGAGTTGGACTGAAGGGTCTGTTTCCATGCTCTATTACTCTTTGATTTCATATGATGAATTACTTAGATTACTTTCACGTTTAGTAGTTAATATCACAATTGTTTTTACAAAATTGGATGCACAGAGTCAAAGAGATGTACAGCATGGAAACAGACTTATCAGTCCAAGTCATCCACGTTGACCAGATATCCTAATTTAATCATTTACCAGCATTTAGCCTATATTCCTCTAAAGCCTTCCTATTTATATTCCCATCCAGATGCCTTGTAAATGCTGTATTGGATCTGCCTCCTCCACTTCCTCTGGGAGCTCATTCCGTACACACATCACCCTCTGTGTGAAATGCTGCCCTTTAGGTCCCTTTTAAATCTTTCACCTCTCATCTTAAATCTCTGCCCTCTAGTCTTCTCCCATCCTGGGGAAAAGATCTTGTCTATTTACCCTATCCATTCCCCTCATGACTTTATAAATCTCTATAAGGTCACCCCTCAGCCTCCACGTTGCAGGATAAATAGCCCAAGCCTATTCAGCTTCTCCCTATAGCTCAAATCTTTCAACCTTGGCAACAACTTTGCAAGTCTTTTCTGAACCCTTTCATGTTTTGCAACATCCTTCCTAAGCAGGGAGACCAGAATTGAATGCAGTATTCCAAAAGTGGCCTAACTAATGTCTTGTACAGCTGCAACATAACCTCCCAGCTCCTATACACAATACTCTGGCCAATAACGGAAAGTATACCAAATGCCTTCTTCACTATGCTATCTACCTGCGACTCCACTTTCAAGGTAATATGAACCTGTACTCCAAGGTCTCTTTGTTCAGCAACACTCCTCATGACCTTACCATTAAGTGTAAACGTCCTGCCCTGATTAGCCTTTCCAAAATGTAGTACCTCACATTTATTTAAATTAAACTGCATCTGCCATTCCTTGGTCCACTGGCCCATCTGATCAAGATTCTGTTGTACTCTTGAGGTAACCTTCTTCACCATCCACTACACCTCCAATTCTGACATCGTCTGCAAACGTACTAATCATACCTCCTAAGTTCACATCCAAATCACTTATATAAATGACGAAAAGCAGTGGACCCAGGACCAATTCCTGTGGCAGACCATTGGTCATAGACCTTCAGTCTGAAAAGCAACCCTCCACCATCACCCTCTGTCTTCTACCTTCGAACCAGTTCCGCATTCAAATGGCTAGTTCTCCCTGCATGCCATGTGATATAACCTTGTTAACCAGTCTACCATGAGGAACCTTGTCGAATGCCTTACTGAAGTCTATGTAGATCACGACCACCGCTCTGCCCTCAACAATCCTCTTTGTTACTTCTTCAAAAAACTTAATTAACACATCTGCACTTTTCTCTGAGACTAGCATGAGGGAACTGAGAATGAGGGTTTCCCTTTTAAGACAGAGAACAAAGTTTTTTTTCACTCAGAGGATGGTTGGAGCATGGGATTCTCATCCCTAAGGTACTAGCAATTGGGTCTTTAAATTTAATGAAAGCTGATATGGACATAAACAAGGGAGTCAAGGGTTAAGGGAGAACAGATAGCAAAGTAGGGAGAAGACCACAATCAGGTCAACCAGATCTTCTTGAATGGCACGGCAGGACCATAGGGCCAAATGGCCTGCTCCTCTTGCCAAGTCTTACGATCACAAAGTTAACTGTCATTTGTCGTAAACAGTCAGAATGATTTTTTCACAGTTTAATTTGTGAACTTGTGGAAAATATTGAGCTAAATTTAACAACGGGCAGGGAGGGGGTTAGAAAGTATCTAAGGCAAACAGTGTTCATGGCTCACTGGTTCCCAGTCTGACAGTACCCTCAATTTTAAAATGTTCTTTCTTGTTTTCAAATCCCTTCATACCCTCTGTAACCACCTCCAGACTTCAAACTCCTCATCAGAAACACCATTCTGATTTCTTGCCTCACCCCAATATGAATTGCTGCAATAATGATGGACATGGCTTCAGCTGCTTTGGGCCAACTCTCTCACCCCCTACTCCAACATCTAGAGGTTATCTCCCTAAATCTCTCCGCCATTCTTTCCTCCTTTAAGACACAGCTTAAGAGTTTGGTGTATGGTGCTGCTTGCAAAACCTCATCTCACTGTGACCAAATTTTGAGACCCGTAAATTGCCAAGAGTGAGAAATGAGAGATCTGAGGGGAGTGGGTTCTGAGAGCAGAACCCAGATAAAGGGGGAACATGGCTGTTCTAACTCTGTCACAGTCCCAAAATAATCATGATGTTAACCTCATGACCCCAAAATTTGGTTGGAGACCCCACTTGGGGAATCTACAGACCAGGTTTTGAGTCATCGTCCTAATATCTCCTTATGAAGCTCGGTGTCAAATTTTGTTTCAATGTTTTCCTGAGAAAGGACCTTGCATAAACTGTTAAGGTACTGCATAAATGTAAGCTGTTGTGAAATATAGAACTGGAATGGGCCCTTTGGCCCACAATGCTGTGCCAAACATTACACTAAATTAAACTAATCCCTTCTGCTTGCCCTTGGTCCCTATCCCTTCATTCCTTGCATATTCATGTGCTTATCGAGAAGTCCCTTAAACAGCCCTATTTTTCCTGCTTCCACCACCACTGCTGGCAACGTGTTCCAGACTCCTATAATTCTCTGTGGAAAAAAACTTGCCCCTCACATCTGCTTTGAACTTTCCCCCATTCTCACCATTACGGTTTATTTCAGATCAGAAGATATCATGATAGTTGCATGTGTCAGACATTTGTTTGCACTTTTCACAAAGGGTCAGTTCAACTAAAATGCTGAAGAATGTGATCAAAAGGCCACTGTCTTGTGGGTTAATACTAACAGTAATGACCAGGGAAAGAGGGGTGAAGTTTAACTGGGTGCCAATTTCCTCTCAAGCATAGGGCATGAAGATAGGTCTTCCTTTTCTGTTAGGGTGGAGGACACAAACTAGCAGAGGTCCTACCCTTCTCCAAATGTACCATGTGGTGGACATCTCTGCTCTCATACCAGAAAATTGCTGACAAGCAAGTGAAATTACAGGCATTGCAATTCGTGCAGCACTATGTACATAATTAATGAACTTTAATAAAGAAAGCTACAGATTTTACATAATCTGACAGATTGCAGGATTCTTTAGATATGGGACCGCATGCAAATTCTGTTGGTCAAAATCCAGCCAGAATTCCTCCTCCAAATACATGTAACTTGCAACCAAGAGAACAGAGCAGATATAGCTTCATTATCTAAAAGGACAGAAAGAATAGGCTTACTGGACTGAAGGTCTGACACGGAATACAACTCTTCTGAGGGACAGGGCAATCCAGTCAGCTGCAGAATAAAAATAGTGTTATTATGACAGCCACCACCAGACACACACACACACAACATATCAGTTGTCCCCCCACCCCTCTCTACAGACTTACTCTCTCCAAGTTTGCAAGCCCTCCTGGAATGTCCAATTTTCACAACAGAGCGTCAACAGTGATTGCCAATGTACAGGTTAGAAATAGGGAGGGCATTGCAGCCACTTGGTCTCCCTCGCTTCAGCTTCAAAACTTCACTGGAGAAGGAAAGGAGCTGGGCAGGATAAACCAGGGCGTGAGAGGACTAAGTTAGGGAGTGCTCATTAGACTCAGCTGGAAGTGCCACATTTTATCAAGAATGCGAAGGCACCGAAGACAGTGAAGAACCGATGAGCAAGAACAGCTGAGATAATTAGAGAAGTTGGGACTGCTTTTCTTAAACAGGAGAAGGCTAAGAGGAAATTTGATGGAGGTTTCAAAATCATAAGAGATCTGCACAGAGTAACTGGGGAGGGACAGCTCCTGCTCATAAAACAACCAGGAACAAAGGGACCCAGATTTAAAATTATTTGCAAAAGTATTAACACAAGACATGAGAAAATATTTTTGACTCGGCGCATAGTTAGGGACTGGGATGCATGGTGGAGACATTTTCATTTAAAGTATGAAATGACTATTTGAATATAAACAATGTGCATGGTTTTCAGGAAAGGCAGGAGATTGCCACAGAATTGTAATGTTCATTCGAGAAACTGGCGAGACAAAATAGGCAGAATGGCCACCTTCTGCACTATAATAATTGTGGGACTGATATTAAACAGAGTCTCTACCTCCCTAATCAGAGTGGATATGAAAGCTCCATTTCGCTGATTTTGTTGAAAAGTACAGGCGTTCTTATTGGTTTTTAGCCAATGTTGATCACTCAACTAATATCACAAGCATGGATTACCTGACATTCTCACTGTGATGTTTGTTGGAGCTTGCTCTGTGAAACTCTGGCTGCCATATTTCTGACATTACAAGTGACACCATTTCACCATTGGCTGTAAACCACTATGGGGCGACCTAAGGTATTGGAAAACACCATGCAAATACAAGCCTTTCTTTCCTTCTTTCATCCACAAGTTTTCTCTAAGACCCTCTTTGAATATCACCACAGAATCTCTACAGTATGGAAGCAGGCCATTTGGCCCAATGAGACCACACTGACCCTCCGAATAGTATCCCACCCAGACCCATACTCCTACCCTATCTCTGTAACCCTGCATTTCCCATGGCTAACCCACCTAACCTGCTCATCCCTGGACACTCTGGGCAATTTAGCATGGCCAATCCATCTAACCTGCACATCTTTGGACTGTGGGAGGTAACCAGAGAGCCCAGAGGAAACTCGCCCATCATGAAGGGAATGCGCAAACTCCACACAGACTGTAGCCTGAGGGTGGAATTGAACCCAGGCCCTTCACGCTGTGAGGCAGCAGTGCTAACCACTAAGCCACCCTGCTGCCAACCATGGATCTACTGCAGCCACCTGGACAGACTGACACTGCCTTGTACGATCTAAAGGAGGGCACCTCCAACCATGATGCACTTCCTTAGTCCTACATTCCAGTCTCTGCCTCGAGTGGGGACTTGAATCTACTAAACTCTGACGCAGAAATGAGCATGCTTTCCTTTGCTGCCACAGAGCGAAACATCCCCATTTAGAAAACAAATGTTTCAGCCATTTCACTGCAAACAAGAAAATGGGTTTTAATAGTTGGTGGGTTCTAGCTCAATTATAATTAAGGCTGAAATGTCCTTGAAGAATATTAATCTTTCAGCTACACTAATTATCTTCTCTGTTTGATTCGGTTTTCTGCATAGATTAAAAAAGTATATGTTTGCACTTGAAGAGGTGAGATCATTCTGATCAATGAGGACAATTAATCTACAAAAAACCCTGTTCCTTCAGCACTTGCCATTTCATTTTGTATGTACTAATGTACACTGATTGCACTGAGGAATTCGAAAGACAAATCTACATTTTGCCTTTTCTTACGACTGAAGGTAACAAAAATTATATCGGGTGGTGTGCAATAGAGCTGTCAGTGATTACTACAGAGAAGAGTGATCTTACAAAATGAGAAATCATCATCTATTGCTATCATGCTAATATTTAAGTTCTTGTTCCAATTTCCATGCGTTCAGGAGACAAACATTAGTGGTCAGCCCAATATTCACGCAAACAATAATCTATAAGGGGGTCAGTAAAGCAATGAAATGATGACAGTTAGGAACATTTTAACTGGCATATTTTGGTGTCTCTCCTTCTAGCATTTGAAGGTCACTGGGTTTAGTCTGAAGGATGTCTCTGTACATTTGGAAATTGCGCTGTCATAAAAAGTGATGACGTGTATATAAGTGCGGAACTGTGGACACATATGTTGGAATGAGAGCATGTATGACAAAGAAAGTATTGTATTTTGGTCGCATGACCATCAAAGAGCACCCTACAGACAATGGAGACTTTGCACTATCATCACTCCTGTGATGTCGGAAAAATGGTTAGCCAGTTTGTGTGGTTGCATGAACAGTAATCTAATAATGATCAGATTATTTGTTTTGTGATGTTAAGTGAAGCATAGACATTGGCCAAGACTCCAGGGATAATTCCCCTGCTCTACTTAGAAATAGTGCCACGGCCTGATTTACATCATCCAGGATGGCAAATGGAGCCTTGGTTTGATGCCTCATCTGAAAAGCAGCACTTTCAACAATACAGCACTTCCTCACTACCATTCAGGAGTCAGTCAAGATACTTCTGCTTAAGTCTTGGTCTGGAACTTGAACTTATTACCTTAAGAGTTTGAGGCAACAATGCTACCAAATGAGCCACCAAATTAGCAGTCAGTTTGGTTTCGATACATGTTCACAGCTTCTAAAATCTACTGTGATTATCCACATTATTTCTAGGACGTTAAGGTTTTCTTGGCATGTTTTGACCAGTATTGCACAAGTGTGATTCGATCAGAATATTTCCTGGTCTTTTACTTCAACTTGCACTTGATTATTTAAAGGGGGGTGAAGGGGGCGAGGGTACTATTATTACAGTGATTTTGCAGGAGGATCAGATCATAGCGTTTCAACATTACTCGCCACATAAATTTTATTTTAACGTTGTCATGATTTTACATTCTCTCCTGGTTTCAATCAAGCCACTGTGAATAATTGCCAATTGGGCACCTGAGAAGTAAAATCAAAATGTAATTACAAAAACAGTAAGGTGCAATTTTCTCCTCTCTCTGGTGGTGAGCTTGGAGGAAGAAAGAGCATGAAACTAAGAAAGGTGTCGCAGTACCAGGTGCTCATCATCCATCGTCTCCACCAAAATCTGGGATGGGAAGGCCCATAATTGACCAGCTCACCTCACTGCCAATTGAGACCTTTGAGTGCCACAGAAGTTCTCAAAGGCCTCGTCTGCATAGCCAGCTTATCACCTCCAGTGGGAGGTATGGGGTTTGGAAGAGTAGGGGGTGATCGGCCAAAAGGACGCGGCACTTGAGCTTCCAACCATGGTCCCTGATTCCAGGTAAAGGCCTTTCGATGACCTTATTACTGCTCAATTGGCAGGGCGAGCCTTCCCGTAAAGAGAAACCACAGTTCCTTTGCCAGCTCGTTAGCCCACAGGCTGGACCCCTCCCCCCGACACCTCAATAAGATTCTGCCTAATACTCCCCACTTACAGGGAAGCTGTAAAACATAATGTGTTTCGTACGAATATCTCTTTGCAATGCAAGTACAGGTGAAGGGAATAACGCAAAGTTTGTTCACTGTCTCACTGCCAGGGATGATTTGAAATGGAGGCACAATTAAGAGGGGCAAGGAGCAATATCAGCCAAGGATTAAAGGTTAATGAGACATGGCTGGAAAATGGCTCACTGCTCTTACATTTGCAATTACATTTATAAAATGTGCCAAATTCCTTTATCATATTAAACTCAACCAAATTCTATAACAATAGGAAACTGAGCCATCAATAGTTGATCTATATATTAACCTACCAGTTTGAAGATTATCCTTGCCACAAGCCTGGTCATATCAGTTGGAACTTTCGGATAGATACTTCGCAAACATTTACATTCACGCTTGTGGTCCAGCCAAGCTAGTTTCTAAAGCGAAAAGAAAACACTTTTAACTGAGGATTAACTGGACAAATAATTGCCGATCACTGTAAATCAAACATCGGCAGACAACTCACTACATCCATATGGAGAAAATCATACTGAGAATTCCTATAGGTGAGTGACACCCAGGTGTGGAAGGATCAGTGGCAAGTAGCAGTCGAGCCACACAAGTGTCAGACAATGATTATTTCCAACAAGGGAGAATCAACCATTGTCCCCATAATCTTCAATTGGAATGACAAATTTTACCTGAATTACACAATTACTGCTCACCATCACCGTCTCCGGGGCAATCAGTGATGGGAAATAAATGCTGGCCCAACCAGCAACTCCCGTATCTTGTGAATGAATCAAAAGAAAATGGTAAGCATGCCCCCATCCCTTTACAGGACTGACTAAAATCATTGGAGAGGAGAGAAAGAGCAGACTAAACTCAAGATAAATAATTTGAAGGGCAAATGCTGGGGGATAGTAGGACTATTCCGAATTGCTTTTCTCGAGACCTGGCAGTGCCATGATGGATGGAACAAGCTCCATTTGAAAGAAATGTCCTTATTTTAGAGGAGCTTAACATGGTGATCCATCCCAAAGCATTTCCCAGGAATGTTACTGAACAAAATTTGACCTAAGGGGGCCTTGGGCAAAGAGGTAGGATATTGTGAGGGGAGGGCTGGGGGATACTCAGCAAAGAAATTAAGATGCTGAGTTCCAAGGGTCCCCTCAGTGTGTTAAACAAGTGCAACAGATTCAAACAACATCCAAAATTAAAGGAAATGTGGTAGAGGGGAAACAGAAACTCTAATGGGGCACTGTAAAATCCTAAGAGAGACAATCACAACATTAAAGCACTAATTAAATTAATAGAGGAAAAGATTACAGCTCTACGCATGAAAACGTTTGCCAACACAATAAAATCAAAGACAATGGCTGCGGTTGACTGTCAATATATATCCCATCACATAGAGTCATATAGCACGAAAACAGACCCTTCAGTCCAACCAGTCCATGCTGAACATAATCCCAAATGAAACCAGTCCCACCTGCTGACTCCTGGCCCATATCCCTCCAAACCTTTCCGGTTCATGCACTTATCCAAATGTTTTTTAAATGTTGTAATTGCGCCCACATCCACCACTTCCTCAGGGAGTTCATTCCACACATGAAAAACTCTATGTAAAAAATTTGCTCCTCACATTTTTTTTAAATCTCTCTCCTCTCACCTGAAAAATGTGCCCCCTTGTCTTGAAATTTTTCCATCCTAGGGAAAAGACATCTACCATTGTTGCACCAAAGCTGCCATAAAACCCACAAGTCTTTAAGAATTGGTTGAAAAAGAAAAAAATGGCAACAAGATGAAGACCTAAAAATAAAACTTGGCGCTTTACCTGCCTGGTAGACAACACGTTTAGGAAAGACAAATACTGTAAACTGGCAAGTCGATCTGTTTAAACACCAAGAAAGGTAAGGAGACTAAAATAGCAGCAGGTGGAATGAACTGCAAGTCAACAAACAAAAGAAAGCTGTCAGAAAATTTTAAATTTTAAACAAAGGTGAATTCAATTCCAGAACCACAATTGGGCAGAAAGAAAATTGGTCAGAAATTCATTCACTTAAATAAAAAAGACTTAAATTCATGCATCTTTCACCACCACTTAAGTACTACACAATTGTTCATGTTTTGATTTAGAAAATGCAAATCCTCAGAGCTAAGTGATAGTCTCCTCATTTGATGAATTAGAGGCAATTAGTCCTCCATTTATTCTGGAGAGGAGACATTCCTTAGTAACATGCAGCATTATCACAGGCACAGAAGTACTTTCACAATATGGTCATTGTTAGAATGTAGGCAAGGCAGCAGAAAATCTGCAAACATACAACAATGAGACAAGCAACCTCATAATCTGCATCGTTTTAAGGATACCCAGTGATCTTGCACCTAAGAGAGCTGAAAGCATCTCGTTTTTAAGTCTAATTAAAATGATACTGCAGCATCCCCTCAATGTGGTTGACTCTTAACTGCCCTTTGGGTATTTAGGAATGGGAAATAATACTGTTCTAACCAATGACACCGTTTCCCATGCATAAATAAAATCAAACTACACTGGGATGTTAGCCTAAGTCTTTATGCCGACGGCTCTGAACTTGGACTTAAACACAGCACTTTACGCTGGAGATGTAAGACGATGACTGACATTCACAAATCTTTGTGGATAAGTGTGGACCCTGAAGACAAAAGGCTGATGTCCATCTATCGAAGACAAGGGTCGCAATGAAGAGGCTAATGAGTAAGGCTATCAGAGTAACTTGATTCACCATGTACACATAATGCTGGCAGGAGGCCAGGGCAAATGCACCAGAAAAGGTTAAGATGTGCAAGCAAGTCAGCAGTGAACAATGAGATCAAAGCACGGACAGTCATGAAAGCAGGAGGCCACATGCACCTGGACAAGCCACTCTGGATAGGACAGCACAGGCCAGCCATAACCAAAAGGAACTGAAAATAGCAAATGAGTTGGAATACACATGGGTGAAAAGTAGGTATGGGCAGTGCTGACTCTGGGATGTAATGATGAGGAGGTGCTGGTGTTGGACTGGGATGGACAAAGTTAAAAATCACACAACACCAGGTTGTACTCCAACAGGTTTATTTGGAGGTACAATCCTTTTGAGTGCTGCTCCTTCATCAGTGGATAGTGATGAAGGAGATATTCGTATCATCAATAGTCACAGATGAGGTGCCGGAAGATTGGAGGTTGGCTAACGTGGTGCCACTGTTTAAGAAAGGTGGTAAGGACAAGCTAGGGAACTATAGACTGGTGAGCCTGATGTCGGTGGTGGGCAAGATGTTGGAGGGAATCCTGAGATAGTTCCACCTGCCAGCACCCAGCCCATATCCCTCCAAACCCTTCCTATTCATACACCCTTCCAAATGCCTCTTAAATGTTGTAATTGTACCAGCCTCCACCATATCTTCTGGCAGCTCATTCCATACACGTATCACCCTCTGCGTGAAAAGGTTGTCCCTTAGGTCTCTTTTATATCTTTCTCCTCTCACCCTAAACCTATGCCCTCTAGTTCTGGACATTATAGAAAGGATTTGGAAGCTTTGGAAAGGGTTCAGAGGAGATTTGCCTGGTATGGAGGGAAAGTATTACGAGGAAAACCTGAGGGACTTGAGGCTTTTTTTTAAGAGAGAAGGTTGAGAGGTGGCTTAATTGAGACGTATAAGATAATCAGACGGTTAGATAGGTTGCACAGTGAGAGCCGTTTTACTCAGATGGTGATGGCTAGCACGAGGGGACATGGCTTTAAATTGAGGGGTGATAGATATAGGACAGGTGTCAGAATGTAGTTTCTTTACTCAGACAGTAGTATGGGCGAGGTTCGCACTGCCCAAAACAGTAGTAGACTCACCAAAGCTAAGGGTATTTAAATGGTCGTTGGACAGGCATATAGACAAGAATAGGGCTTATGCCTGAAACGTCGATTCTCCTGTTCCCTGGATGCTGCCTGACCTGCTGCGCTGTTCCAACAACACATTTTCACCTCTGATCTCCAGCATCTGCAGACCTCACTTTCTCCTCCATATAGAGAAGAATAGTTTAGTGCAGGTTAGATGGGCTTCCGGTGGTTTCACACGTCGGCACAACTTCGAGGGCCGAAGGGCCTGTACTGCGCTGTAATGTTCTATGTTCTGACGAAGGAGCAGCACCTGGTGTTTGTGTAATTTTTAACTCTGGGATATAAGGCAGACTCCAGAACATGAACAGAGGCAGTGGGTGCAGCCAAAATGAAGACGGACGAACTTACCTCAGTAAATGTGGAAGGCAGCCAAAATAGGAGGGCCTGGAGCATTGACAGAGTTATGAAATAAAATACAGTCCAATCCAATAATTCAAGCTCCAGCCAAACATGCCCGGTTGTGGTTCTGGTTTCCAATATATGAATACAGCTCTGTGAGAAAATCTATGACCAACATCATTCAAGTCATTTTGAACAACAACCATTTTATGCAGAATGACAGCTTATTGTTAAATAATTTCTTCTGTTACTTCTGGCAGCAAGTTTCTAGCTGGGGGAAACATTCAAGATGGCAACACAGTTTTATTCTTTCACGGGATATAGGATGTTGTTGCCTATTTTCATGTTCTCCGGAGATGGTGGTGCTGAGCTGCTTTCTTGAACTGCTGAAATTCACGTGATGTAGTTATACACACACATTCTAGGATCATGATCTAGCAACACTGAAGGAATTGCAATGTATTTCTGAGTCAGACTGGAGTGCAACTTGAAAAGGAACTTGCAGATCGTGGTGTTCCCAAGTATCTGTCACTCTTGGCCTTGGTAGAGGCCAGGGGTTTGCAAGGTGCTTTCAAAGGAGTTTTGATGAGTTGCCACAATGTAATTGTTAATGGTACATACTGCTGCCTGAGTGCCTTGTTTAAGAGGATGGAGGTTTAAGGTCACGCATGGGGTAATGACCATGTGAAATGCTTTGTATTGGAATGTGTTGGGCTTCAAATGTTGTTGAAGTTGCAGTCACCCACACAAATAGAGAACATTCCATTACACCCCTGACCTCAGCTGGCAGATGCTGAGCAAACCACAGGAGTAAAAAGTAGGCTACTGGCTTCAGAATTTCATGTGTTTGACCTATTCTTGCAGCCACAGTATTTATATGACTGGCCAGTTAATCAATGGTAACGCGGAGCATGTTGACAGCACAGGTCTCAGCACTGGTAATGCCACTGAATCTCAACAGGGAGTTAGCTAGATTTTCTCTTGTTGGAGATGGCCATTGCCAGGCACTTGGTGCTACTTGCCACTAATCAGCCCAAGCCTGACTGTTATCCAGGTCTTGCTGCAGATGAACATGGATTAATTCAGTGTCTGAAGAGTCCCGAATGGTACTGCAAAACTGTGTAAACAACAGCTACAATCCCACTTCTGACTTTATGTTGGAGTTAAGATCATTGATGAAGCAGCTGAAGGTGACCAGGCCCAAGGAACTCCTGTGGCAATGTCCTGAGAGTAAGATGGTTGATTTCCAACAACTACTGCCATTGTTTTGTCTTGTACTCATCAGGACCAATTGCAAAATTCTTCAAAGGGAAAAAAACATCATACAGTATGAAAGAATAGCGCTGATTGGCTGGCAAGTGGACTCTGATTGGTAGAGGCATTGCCTTGGAGAAAGCATCAGTTAAATAATGAGTGACAGCTAACTACCAAGCTTTGATTAAATTTTAAAAGAGGCACTTTGATTCTGATTGGTCAAGACATTATCCTGTGAAATGAACAAGAGATGGCTATCACCTAATTATCTGAATTAAAATAACTGCCCTCTCTGTATGTGTTCTGTCTGAAAAGAAACAGGGTCCTGTGTATTATTACATAGCTTCCAGTGTATGCACGTGCACCACACCGTAAGATCAACTGACAACCCCATTCGTTGTCAGCATAACTTCATTAGAATTATTTCGCAAAAAGAAAATCCTCAAAATCCATTGCTTGGACCATTGTTTCAGTCACCAACCTAAAACTCTTCTATCCTAGAAATTCAAGTGCACAGGGACATGTCATTAAATTAAAATACATAACATATAAATGCCAGTTTCTATTAAACATTTGGTACATGCTTGTGTAAAGAGAATGTAAAAGAATTGAGCACTCGAAGCATACGATGACACAGTGCCATCAAACATTGTGCTCAGGAATTAACTAAACAAACACAAAAGCTCATCCAGAAAATCAATCACTTTTAGAGCATCTGTTCAGTCGCACAGCATAGGCTATGAGATACTTAGCCAAGCACTAAACCAAAGCTGCCCTTTCACATTCAGAAGATGTAGTAATATCACAACCAGTTGTATGGAATTGCAGTTATCACAAAATCAATGGTCATTTTAAGGCAGTTGTCAAAAAATGGGCCAAATCACTGGAAAAAGCTGGAGTTAACCTTTGAACCAGTCACCTCGGTTCCAAAAAAACTAGATTACAATTCAGGCTTGTTTAAACAGGCCTTGTGCTTCGCTTTTTAAAAGCAGACAAGTCATAACTGTCGAACCTAAACCACAGGATGACAATGTAGACTGCAAAACATCTATCCTGATCCAAGTCAATTATAGTTTTTGCAGATAATCCAATATTTTTGCCAAGTTACTAAGTGGACGTATCCACTTTCTGGGAGAGGCACCAACACTTAATGACCTGACTCATGCTCTGACACTTGATGCCTCCTTTACTTCCCGTCATTCATAACATTGCCCATCGTAATAAAAACATGTATACTTCAAGTCTCAAAGGGACACAGATTGTTTCAAAGTATTTTTTAAAAATAAAAAGCAGAGATCAATGATGGCTTTGTCTGCTAATTTTTCTGGCCTTATTCTTCAGTGACGACAACCTTACGTTTGAACTTGGTCTAAGTGGTACTTGCTGGCTTCCATATTGGCTAGCCATTCCCAATCTCTCCAATTCTGCAGAAACCTAGTCTTTCCATGAATGCTGCCAGGACCAAACCTATTTGACAATTTGTACCTGGTCAGCCAAATACTGCACCCCTCATGTAAGCATTGACCACTGACACCTTGAACAATGAGATCTACAACCTGATCACCTGTGTCAGTTCAACATTCTACAAACCAGTGTTTGATAACAAAGACCTTTGCAAGTTAACAAAAGGCTTAGTGTATAGAGTAGCTGTTGTCACTACACTCCTATACTGCAGCGAGGGCTGAGTTATATATAGCAACACATAAAAGCAGAGAAGAAATTCCATCAGCAATGCATTCGCTCCATTCTCAGAGTTCAAATCAGTGGAACATAAAAAAAGGTTGAAGCCTTTCTTGAAGACAACTCTGTGCATATTCAGTCAAAACACCTGTAAAACGATGGATTGTACATACTTTACAGCCATCTGGACACAGTCTGCCTTGTTAGATCCTGTTTTCTCAAATTCAAAATGACCACTATTCCAGGAGTGGAGAAAGAAAACACAGCAAAACATTCACAAGCACTCCTTGTAGGCAACAACGTTGACATTAAAGCTGAGAGGGGCTTTCTGCCAATGTTCAGAATGGCAACAACTTGCCCAGAGCTGCTCCACACATTATTTCCTAATATCTTAATGATGAGGCAGAATGTTGGCAGAGATGGAGAGAAAAGACACCAAATCCTGCTCACCGGGTCCTATTACCTCAAGAGACATCCTGCCCAATGTGCCCTCAAATCTGCAGGTCAAGAAATGTCCTATGAAGACCCACAACAGAAACTCACAACCATGAGTAGACATCACCTTCAATTTGGGGGACAATTGATGATATTTCAGAAAAGAACTTATCCTCAGCCAATCAGATACAGAAAAAGTGGCGTCCACAGTTTCAGGACATCTCAAAGCACTTTACAGTAAATGAAATAGATATCTATAAAACACAATCATGTTGCATTATGGGAAGTGCAGCAGCCTTTCATGTCCTCAGGAAATAGCAATGTGACAATGACCAGATAAGTGTCTTCTCTTTTAAAGTGTTGTTGGTTGAGAGACAATTATTGACCAGCACTCTGGGGAGAACACTCCTGCTCTTCCTCGAAAAGGTTCCATGAGATCTATAGTACTTTTGTTAACACGAGACAGAAAAGAAGGCCTCGATTCCATCAGCAAAACAATGGCACCTTCGACAATATAGCACTGAAGTCTTAGATTGGATTTTCATTCTCATGGTACTTGTTTCTCCTTGGACAGTTCATTAAAAGTAATGAGATGCTTCGGTAGGGCCTCTCCCTGCTGTAGGGCCAATCAGCTAGACTCAATGACAGGGAATAGCTTCACTCTAAACAAAACGCTTGCACCTTAAAACCAGATCAAGGACCAGCTTTGGGCGACTGGATTTTCTGTGTCATCAGCTGGCAAGTCTTACTGAGCAGGTGATAAATCAGTATTCTGGGTCAGGCCGCAGTGAAGAAGCTCTCCAGACAGGTTAGCATCCTCTACTGAGCTGCACTGAGAAATATGGGGACATTGCATAGAATCAACATTGTACCAGAAGTGGCCAATCAAACAATGCAGTCCAACTGCCATATCCCATCATCCTCTTTTGCCTCTTCACTTTAACTCTGAGTTCTGCTGTCTCCTCTCATCACCCTCATGTTCATTCTCCACACAAGTCAGCTTCCAACCTCATTAGCATAGCCTTATTATTATTCTATTTTAATGTCTCTCAACTAGACCTTGCGCTAGTGAGCTCCACACATTCATAAATCTGGAATACTCCAGTTCAAGGGCCTGTGTGCAGAGGGAGTGAAATCCCCCACCTCCCTCACATACTTCTCTTTTCATGAAGCTATCCTACCCGATGTCACCACTCTCACATCCACTTTCCCAAAGCACTCAGACTTTGTATGAAATGCTGAAAGTGTGAAGCATTGCTCCATTGTTTCAAACTAGGCACTGCCCTGCAACAAGATGCCTTTCAGTCTCACCCACTCCCTAAACTTGATTATCTTTGCTGTCCTATTTAACTTGCGTTGTCGTCTTCTCTCAGCACCCATACAAAGTTTTAAAAAATCAATGTCTACTTGACTATAATTAGGAAGAAATAACAACACTTGATGGCACCCCTGCACACTGAGATCATGTTTGGCACTGCTCTGAATCCGACTTAAATCCATATTTATTAAGCAGCTTACTCAGCAGTTTCTCATCTCTGGAAGGACACGCACTGTTATGGTGTGAAAAACTGCAGCATGTTTATACTAGTCTCACCTTTATAAATAACTCTTCCTGTAATTATTCAGCATGTCTTTTATCCAACATATTAATCTTGCTCATAAACAAATGCAAGCAATACAACAGTGTGTTCAAATAAACTATCACAGTTGTTAAATAGCTAACTAAACCAGTCCAACAAATCTGTGCTATTCTTGGCTAGACAATACAAAACTAATCTCACTGGGTCAATTTCTCCCCTCTGTCTCATTCTGTTTCATATAGTTAGCAATTTTCCTTTTAACACACACCAGTTTCTACCTCAACCCCTCCCTGTGACTAAGCAATATGTTCCAACAACCCTAAACGTGAAGGAATTCCTCCTAACTTGCCTGACAAGTTAATCACTTGGAGAAGTCTTCTTACCACCAATCCCCTAGACAGAAATAACAGCATTTTCAAACTCCACCATGTTGTAAACCTTACGTTTTAACGACCTCTATTAAAGTTTCTTGAATGGAAATGTGTTGCTGGAAAAGCGCAGCAGGTCAGGCAGCATCTAGGGAACAGGAGAATCGACGTTTCGGGCATTAGCCCTTCTTCAGGAAATCAGTTTCTTGAAGTTTCTTGAAACCTATTTTGCTGTTGTGGAAAGATGGGCAGAAATCTTGGTCCCAGTATTTTCAATGCTTCCCCTCCTGAAACTGTCCAGGTGAATCAACACCATATTGTGTGGCTTTCGTGCCCCATCTATAACAGAGCCTCAAACTACTGATCAGACTAATTGCAGCCTCAGCAGAGTTATCTACGAATTTATCATTCCTTCCTTACTCCAATTTCAATGCTTCTGACAACCAAAATGTTCTTTGATCAGTTGTGAACTGATAATTGACACTTCTAGAATGACATGAATTGAGCATTTGGATCTCTTCTTTTATTTGTTCACAAAACTTTGAGTGGCCTTTGGACAGTCTTTATTGCCCATGCCTTGTTGCCCTTAAGAAGGCAGTGGTGTGCTACCTTTTTGAAACACTGTGGTCTATTTGGTGTAAATACAGCAGTGCTCTCAGGAAGGGAATTTCAAGACTTTGACGCAGCAACACTGAAGGAACAGCGATAGAGTTCCAAGTCAGGAAGGTGGGTGGATTGATGGGGAATGTACAGGTGTTGGTTTTCTCATGCATCTGCTGTCCTCCTGGATGGTAAGAAATCCAAGTTTGGAAAGTGCTGTCATAAGGGAACTCAGTGAGTTGCTGCAGTGTATCTTGTAAATGTTATACACTGCTGTCGCTATGCACCAGTGGTTAATGGAGTTAATGATGGTGGTGGTGAATGGGATGCCAATCAAGCAGATGGTTTTGTCTTAGATGTTGTGGAGCTACTAGTGCTGTTGGAGCTGCATTCATCCAGACAAGTGGAGAATACTCTACCACATTCCTGATTTGTGCCTTGTAGATGGTGAAACGCTTCTGGGAAATGTTTGCTACATCCAGTTGATAGAACACATATTTTTGCCAAAATGCATTGTATTTCCCAATGTGAAACTGTATCTTATTCTCCATTCTGCACTTTGACAATGCCTACTGGAACTTTTAAAGAAATATAAATTAAACTAGTTTCAAAATTTCTGACTCCTTCCACCTTCAGTAAAGTTCCAGCTAATTGTATTTGTGAACCTTCCATGTGGCAAAGGAAGCATTAAAGAGTTACAGAGCAGAAGAAACAATTGGTTCTTGTATCTGAAACTCAGCCTCAGGATCAAATGAATACCACCCATTTAATACAAGGGGTCATGGAGCAGAGGTAGTTAAAAACAGCCAGAAATTTGCAGCCCGATTCTAACCACACAATCCACCTTCATAAAACTCAGCACAGCTCACACACAAAATCAGCTGGATTGGTGCCAGACCACAGGGATTTCATTGCTCTGTTTCCTGAGCCAATCATCCAAAATGTGAAACAGACTTGATATTTTCAAAAATAGCCAAGCAATGATTCAAAAGAAAAAGTGTATCAAAATGCACAGAAGATTAGAAACATTCAAAGCAGGAGGAAAGATTCAGATTAGAAAACGAAGCAGCTAGACTGAAGGAGCAGTGTCGAATCAGTTTATAAATCTTTGATGTCTACAAAACATGGAACAGTGTGTGTAAATGGTAAAACATGGGTGTATAAGTACACTAAAACATGCCAATAGTCTTTAAATAATGATAATAAAATGGGGCACTGCTCCACCTAGGAGGGCCTGTTTCGGTTTTAAGTATGGAGGTAAAGCAAAAGATACCCTGGCCTCTGTCTTCTGTCCCCTTCACCATTCCAATAAAGCTCCGTAGTAAGGCAAGAAACAGTACTTCATTTATCAACTGGCTACTCTTACAACTTCCTGGCCTCAATGTTGATTTCAATGCTACATTATTATAACACAAGGACAGACAGTCAAATCAAATCAGTCTCCCTGTGCCTGTATTTACAACACTGTAAAATTAAAACATTCAATGACCCCCAAAATTGACCCCAACGATTCCTAACCAGACTTTTTGAATAAACAAAATGAGACACCAAGTTTATAGCTTAAACAAAAGCATTAACTTATAATTAATACAGCAACTTTAACAGATCAAAGTTAAACAAGGTAACCAAATTAATGTGAATAATTCAAACTTAATCTTTTTTGACTCTAGCCCCCACTCTCTAATATACAAATGACAGACCCATTTAAAGGATGAATTCAAGAAAACCAGAAGATATGCAACTTGAGCAGTTTCCACGATGCATGGTAATGCAGACAAATGAGATTATAGCTTGGTTGATACCTGAAGACAATGGATAATGTAAATAGTTTCTAATCAGCTCCGAGGAATGTTCATTTAATTCTTACAACTGAGATTCTATTCTTTGGACTTTCAGTAAGTTGATAATGGGAGGATTACTGGAGAGTAATCAAATCTCTGTTCTGTACCTTTGGTAACCATAATATGACAGATTTTTTTAAAAAGTTCAAACTTTGATTTTTCTTTCTGCTTTTCTTCAACTTTCTCTTTCTTGACACCAGCCTCCATGGATGGCCCCTGTTAACATCCAAACACCTGCCAACACTTGAGCATGTTTCTCCAGAACCGAAACATCTACAGCGTTCTTTAAGCAAGAATCAACCTGCCTAGGTACTATAAACAAATATTATCTTGCTATTTTCTCAAAAAAAACTGTTGCTCACAGTCCAAAGATCACTTTCAATTCTCAGCTCACAGTTTCACAAAATGGATTTTAAAAAAGAAGAAACACAGAGAGAGTACTAACAGATTAGTGAGGTTTGAGAAGATTTGTAGCTCAGGTTGAGGTTTTGGATGTAGGTTTGCTCGGGGAGTGTGTCTGAGTAGGATGCTCTTCAGAGGACCGGCGTGGGGCAAACGGCCTGCTTCCACACTTGAGGGATTCTATGAAAATTCTATGAAATCAAAATACCTTTAATGTAACCAAAGGCCTAAATTTGCACTTTAGCAAAGTACAACCCAAGTCAGGTGTGAGACACCAGGTCACATGCAGAGATATCCAGTCAGATGCCAAAGTTTGGTCAAAGAGGGAGGATAGCTCAATAGTAACAGTAAATACTGGATATGTGCGAGAGGCTAGAATTCTATGCATGCAGATATCTCAGAGGATTGTGATAATGGTGGAGAACAGAGAGAGAGGGAAGGGATGAGGCCATGGAAGGATGTAAAAACAAGCATGACTTGACAATCAAGGAGTTACTTGACTGGGAGCTTATGCAGATCAGTGAGCACAGAGGCAATTGGATAACAGGAACTGGTACAAGTTATGGGCAGCAAAGCTTTGGACAATCTCAAGTTTATGGAGTTCATGTATATAAACTTGCTCTAAGCCAAGTCAGAATTGTGTGTCTCAAAAGGGACCCTAAAGGGAATGGCGTTCACATGACGACTCAGGGTTAGTGGGATGCAAGGTATGTGACATTCAGTATTTCTGGCCTCTATTAAGAAAAAGGTATGAATGTTCCTAGGGTTTTAATTGGAATTTTTTTGCATTGGGAGCATTACAAGTAGACAGTACAAACATTGAAGGTAATTACCTTGTTCTCAATTCGAAGGATTAGGAACTGATTTTTTTTCACTTGGGGGAGAAGAACCCATAGCTTGAACAGCTTTTAGATTCAGCTCATTGAGGTCAGAGTTAGATACATGAAACAGTTCCGCCTCGAGAAAGGAGTTAGTTCAGAAGAGTTAAGAAGTAGGGTGTAAGGGGTTAGTTTGAAAGTTCCAGAACAGAAGTGATTAGAATATAATCTAGAATGTAATATAATCTAATCTAATCTAATCTAATTATGAAAGGGTCATTCAAAGCTGAGAAGGTACAACCTAAGTTGAAGGGCTTTTGCCCGAAATGTCGATTTTCCTGCACCTCAGATGCAGCCTGATCTGCTGTGCTTTTCCAGCACCACTCTAATCTTGACTCTGATCTCCAGCATCTGCAGTCCTCACTTTCACCTACAACCCAAGTTGTGTTAATGCTAAGGAAGAGACTGTCAAACTCTCAAGGCCAGGCACTGAAAGCAATAGTTAAGTCAAACCTATAAAGTGATAGGAAAGGGAATGTCTTCCAGTTTTTAATTACTGTGAAGGGATGCTGTTAGTGGAAGTAAAATATTGCATTTTACCATGTGGTTTTGAAATCTTCAAAATTGGGTTATATGTAAATAGCTTGTTCCATATTATCTTGATTCCTCTTACACAATAAGCTTGTTTTGCAGATCTGCAGCATTATATGCTTGTGTTTTTGTGAAAGACCACCTCACTAAATCAAAAAAGAAGATTTATCAAGCAAGATTTAGGCCCTGGATCAGTAATAATATCAGCAGGGATCTTAACAAATGAGGGTGAATACAAGCTGCGAAGTTTTCTAAGTACAGTATGTCTTCAGTTGAAAGTAGTGTTGTCAATAACAGATTTCTGCCATCATTTGTGTGGAGTCGACTTATGAAAATGACTAGAAACCTCATTTTAAGTGATTAACAAGGATGAGCCAGTCGAGACAATCAACAGTCAGTTGACTGGCTCAGCATCCAAGAGAATGAACTAGATTCCTTTCACAGTGGCTCTGTGGTTAGCACTGCTGCCTCACAGCGCCAGCGACCCGGGTTCAATTCCAGCCTCGGGTGACTGTCTGTGAGGAGTTTGCACATTCTTCCCGTGTCTGCGTGAGTTTCCTCCAGGTGCTCCGGTTTCCTCCTGCAATCCAAAGATGTGCAGGTTAGGTGAATTGGCCATTCTAAATTGCCCATAGCGTTAGGTGCATTAGACAGAGGGAAATGGGTCTGGGTGGGTTATTCTTCGGAGGGTTAGTGTGGACTTGTTGGGCCGAAGGGACTGTTTCCACACTGTAAGGAATCTAATTTAATCTAATCTAAACATGAAGATTAGAATAGATTCAGATTATCAAGAAAAACAAACAGACAATGCGTTTAAACATAAAAACCAAAGGACTGAGGTTACTAGAAATGTGCATCAAAAACAGAAATTGCTGGAGAACTCAGGAGGTCTGGCAGCATCTGCACGGTCATTGATCCTTCTTCAGAACTGATTGTGGCTAGGAAAAGGTTAGTATACTGTATATGAAGATGGGATGGGAGGCGGAGGGAGGAGTAAATGATAGGTGGAGATGGAACCCAGAGAGACAGAGAAAAACAATTGGACAGCTAAAGGGGTGGATTAAAGGTGATTCTGGTGGAATAATTGGCTGCTAATGGGGGCTATTAGAGGCTGACAATAGGTAGTGTGAATTAAGAGTCCATGTGATGACAAGGCCCAGGATATGGGGATAGGGGGTAAGGACATGGCCTCAGGCCCTAAAACTGTGGAACTCAATTGTAAACCCAGGAGGCTGAAAAGTTCCCAAGCAGAAAATGAGCTTCTGAATTTCCAGTTTGTGCTGAGCTTCATTAGAGTGTTGCAGTAAGCCAGAGACAGAGATGCTGGCCGGGGCACAAGGTGGTATGCTGAAGTGACAGGCAACTGGAAATTCAAGGTCTTTTTTGTGTACAGGCGATGCATTTTGAAGGCAACTCATGCAGCCATGTTCAGGAAACAGAGAAGTTAAACAGCAAGAAGGGTGCACAATACAATACAAAGGCAGTATTGCAGTCTGCTCTGTGACCACGAGTTTCTGATTACAATGTTCAACAAAGAAATCCATACTTTTGAATGTGGAGGGTAGTAGGGGATATGGCACAGTGCGGGAAGGTGGGACTGAAACAGCCAGCCAATCAGCCACAACCTTGTTGAATGGTGAAGGAGGTCCAAGGGGGTAAATGGCAGGAACAGGCCTGAGGGGCCGAATAGCCAATTCCAGCTGCTATTTCCCATGTCTTTGATCCAGAACAAAAAAAAATCCAGGTTAGATTGATGAAAAAGTTTTTGCAAAACAATACAAAAACATAATTTACATACAACACAACAATGTGCTTAAAACATAAATCAGTTGTGGCCTTCCACTCTTCCCTAGTGATGAAACAAGTCCCTGTTTGGAATTCTGAAGGAAATATAGTTAGACACATTTTAATTCACTTCCTCACAGACCTGAAGCTACAACACAAAGCATGGTTAAAATCTGCATGAATTAACATTAATTTCACAGGGTACTTTGAGACAGCACAAAAATTAAATAACTACGAACAGCAGGGAGCAATCTGCATTTGGAAAGGATTGAACACACCGCAGCAGAGCAGCTCCGGATGTTCGGAAAGGAGATGGATTTGAGTAAATACAAAAATAAACTTGAAGAGAATGGGGTGAGGAGGAGGTAGAAAAACAGGAGGCGCAGGAAAGGCAGAGAAATAGGAGAAACAGAAGAGAGAAAGTGGAGTGGGGAAAGAGTAAGGGGGACAGAGAATGGGAAAAAAAGAGAGGGGATAGAGGGGGAAAGAGAGGGAGAGGGAATGGGGGAGAGAAAAAAGAGGAGTGTGGGAGAGATAAGGGAGGAGAGAGAGAAAGAGAGACAGAAAAAAGAGGGGGAGACAATGAGTACGTGGATGAGTATGTGGGAGGGGGAAGGAAAAGGAGAGAGTGTGCATAGGAGACGGGGGGGAGGGAGAGGAAGAAAGAAACAGACAGAGACAGACAGACAAGGAAGAGAGAAAGAGATAGAGAGAGAAAAAAGTGAGGGAGAAAGAGTGAGTGTGACGGGGGAAGAGAGGATGACAGTGAGAGTGCGAGACAGACAGAGAGAGAGAGAGAGAAAAAGAGAGGAAGAAAAAGAGTAAGGGAGGGAGAGAGAACTTAAGGCCCTTTCACTGATTGACTAATAAAATAAGGCAACAGCATGGAAGCAGGATGAACTAATCACTGATGATGCTGTCTTTAATTTTATAAAGTTGGGTCTAGAAAGATACATGAACCCTCCAGCAATAGTTAATGGATTTTAATCAAGAGGAGAATTCCTGGCATTTTTCTATCGAGTTGTATAGCTTCCAGAGAAGTATCATGGAGAACAGTCAGCTCTGTAATTGGCTGTGAATACAGAGCCTTCCTGATCACAGAGATCAATTAACGTACCAGACTATAGGATCATTACAATGCTAGGCCACTGAGGGAACACATCATAGATGACAGCTTTAAAAACAACATGGATCCGAGTTAGAATCTCATTAAATCAAAACTCTCCCACGAGTTTGTTGGCAAGTGACAGCAGCTGAGATATCCCATCTTGTAATGCAGCAAAACCATATTTAAACAAGGTGAGCATACAATAGCTGAGGGGAAAGTAGTTCAAGCCACACCATCGCCAAGCAAGGCTTTGCTACCAATACAAATAATGCAATAAAGCTTATACACATCATGTAAACACTGGACAACATCTTGATACGAGTCTATTTTTAACTACTGCATACAATTCTGGTCGCCAGGAAGGATGTTGTCACGCTTGAGACAATGAAGAAAAGATTTACAATGATGTTGCTGGGACTGGAGGGTTTAAGCTAGAGGGAGAAGCTGGAGCTTTTTCCCCTGAAGTGTCAGAGATTTGGGGGGGGGACCTAATTGAGGATTATAAAATCATGAGGAGCATGGATAGGGTGAATAGTCAAGGACTGTTTCCTCTGGTGGGGGAGTCCAAAACTAGAGGACATAGATTTAAGGTGAGAGGGTAAAGATTTAAAAGGAACCAAGGGGTAACATTTTTATGTAAAGGGTGATTTGTGTATGGCAGCCAAAGGAAGTGATGGAGACTGCTACAATTACAATATTTAATCGGGATGGGTGGATGAGTAAAGAAGGATTTAGAGGGATATAGGCCAAATGCTGGCAAATGTGATGAGGTCAGATTGGGATGTCCAGTCAACATAGAGGATTTGGACTGAAGGATCTGTTTCCATACTCTATGACTCTAATATAATTTGGAATAGTTCTTCTGAGAGATCCATCAACATGTAGATAAACAGCAGCTTTATAAACCTGTCTATCATGATTGATGTTCTTGGTTCAATTAAAACTTTTCTTGACGTCTAGCAAGTCACAAATGGATAGTTACGTGCTCATTGACAGCAAGACCCTGAACTTGCAGAAAGACAATGAAAATGTCCATTACTAATACATACAGAGTTGGCTTGCATACTATTAATTGAAACCTCAACCTCCTGACAACAATAGATGCCAGTGGCAATTACACGCTGAGGTCCCTTCATATCTTTTATGTATACAACCAGAATATTCCATAAATTCCGCCAAACTATTAATCAAATGTGATCAGGGAAAGTGGCAATGGGTAAGGCGTCATTACCAAGATGAAGTGTTGAATATTTTTGTTACTTGCCTTAGGACTGACACTGTGACTAGACATTTTTTTCCCATCTTGTCAGCATTACATAAAAAATTGAAGAGTCATCAAACTAGTATAAGTATATGGAATGTCGTGATTTCTACTAAGCCAAATCAATCACAGAATTAATGCTAAAAGCGACTGTTCTGTTCATCCTATCTGTGTCAATTCTCTGTAAGCTACTTAGCCAGTCCCACAATGACAGTCTAAAAAGAGGTTGAGGAGTAAGTGCAGGTCTTTAGTTAACATCTGCAGACTTGCTGCAACAGGAGTATTGTGCCCAGTTCAGGACAGCAGACTTCAAGAAGGATGTAAAAGCTTTGGAGAGAGGGCAGAAGAGATTTGTAAGAATGATACCAGGGAATTTCAGAGAGACTGGAGAAGATGGGCTGTTCCTGTTGGAGACTAGAAGGCCAACAGGAGATCTGACAGAGGTATTCAAAACCGTGAGGGGTCTATTTAGAATCAGGAGAAACTGTTCCCCCTTGTGAAAGAATGAAGAACAAACAGGTGCAAATTTTAAGTAATTGGTAAATGATGCAAACTTGTGGAGAAAAAAAAAATCCATGCAGCAAACGGCTAAGTATGGAATGCACTGTCTGAGAGTGTGGTGGAGGCAGGCTCAATTAAGGACTTCAAAAGGGACTTAAATGGTTCAAGGCTTGTGTATAGATATGTACCTTGGGTGCTGGTTGTCTAGTAATTCTCTGGCTGTCCTCTGTTTAGCTTATCCTGTGATCATTGTGCTGTCCCAGTCGAATTTGTGGTCCCTGTCATCTGTGTGTATGGCTATTAGGGACAGCTGGTCGTGGCGTTAAGTGTCTAGTTGGTGTTCATGGATGCGGATTGTTAGTTGTCTGCGTGCTTGCCCTATATAGTGTTTCATGCAGTCTTTGCAAGGAATTCTGTAAACTACATTAGTCTTGCACATGATGGGTATTTGGTCTTTTGTCCTGATAAGTTGTTGTCTGAGTATGCCAGAGAATTCCTGGAATCATGGCACTCATCCACAGGCCCTATCAACAAGCACATTGGCCTGGACCCGATATACTGGTCACTACAACAAAGTACCGGAACCAGCAACTGGAAGCAGCAGAAACGGAACCAAATAAGCTCCAGAAGGCAGAGTACAGCAGCACTTGACAGGAGGTTCCAAAGCACTGAAGATGTCACCCAAACAGGAGACGAAACATCTGCAAGTCAACTTCCCAGCTCAGCGGACATACGCACAACCACAAAATTAGATGGTTATTTGGTCAATAACAATGTGGATTACAGGAAGAATGACATAAGCTGAGATGCTCATTTGGAAAGCTGGCACAGAATGGACAAAATGGCTTCCTTCAGTACTCTAACAATTCTTTTCTTTCTTTTAAACGTACATGGGATGTGGGCATTGCTGGTCAGGCCAGCATTTATTGCCCATCCTCAGTTGAAGAGTCAATCACATTGCTAAGGGTCTGGAGTCACATTGGCCAGAGCAGGTAAGGATGGCTGGGCATTAGTGAACCTGACTGGTTTTTATGACAATCGACAGTAATTTCATGGTCATCATGAGACCAGCCTGTCTATTAAATTAGAGATTTTTATTGTTATCTGCCACGGTGCGATTCAGACCCATTGTCTGTAAAACATTACCTTGCAGCTCTGCTTACTAGTCCAGTGACAAAAACATTAAGCCACCACCTCCACATATTTTGAGATTTCACACAGTTTATAACAAAGGGATGAAATTTGTGGCAAGGGATGAAATTACTGTAATCCTGCCTTCCTGTACAATGCACTTTCACTTCCCATGCCTGCTATCCTGCACTCTATCTGACCTGTGACTGACAATTCAGTGTCATGTAATGGCCTGTTAGTTGCAGCTTGTAGGCTCATGCCTTCTAAGAACTACAGCTGGACTGTCCAAATGCACAATTCATAACAGAAAAAAGAGCTCTTGATAGTTTTCATTGGCTGTGTGGCTCTAAAAGCAGCACATGAGTATCTGGATCACTCATCACATGCTTCCTGCAATTGAAACCCAAGTTTTCTGGTAAAGGAACTTTCCTGACGACTCGGTGTCTCAAAATGCTTTAGAGCAATTGAAGTCATGCAGTTACTGCAGGGACTGAGCGGCAGCCAATTCCCACAAACAGGAAAGCAATAATGACCAGATTTCTGTTTTTGTTGATTGAGGGATAAATATTGATGGGACACTGAGGTTAACTGCCCTGGTCATCGTCGAAAGACCGCCATGGGATATTTTTACACACGGCAAAGACAGCAAACGGGGCCTTGGTTTTAACATCTCATATAAAAGGCAACACTTCCAGCACTGCAGCACTCTTTCAGGACCTCACTGAAGCAACAGTCTTGTTTCTCTTCTTAAAAAACTGAAATTACTGCGGATGTTGGAAATCAGAAACAAAAACAGAAATTGCTGGAAAAGCTCAGCAGATCTGGCAGCATCTAGAGAGAGAAGTCAGAGTTAACATTTCAGGTCCAGGGACCCTTCCTGAGAACTGATTGTAACTCAGAAAAGGCTGGATTTTATAGAGAAGATGGGGCGGAGGAGGGCAGGGGGCGGGGAGAGAGTACACAATAGGTGGAGATAGAGCCCAAAGAGAGAGAAGAACAGTTGGACAGACAAAGGAGTGGATAATGATCAGTCTGAGAGGATGATTAGCTATTAATGGCGCAAACTGGAAGAACAGCAGCTCATTTTCCACTTGGGAATTCTACAGCCTTCTGGACTTAATATCGAGTTCAACAACTTTCGGACTGGAGCTCTCCCATCTTCTGACCCCTTAACCCCCACACATTAGGCATTGTCATCACTTTGTCTGCTATTACACACAACCCACTGTTAGCTACTAACAGTTTCTATTAATAGCTATGCATTCTCCCAGCTTGATCATTATCCACTCCTTTGTCTGTCCAATAGTTCTTCTCTCTCTTTGGGCTCTATCCCCATCGATCACTTATATCATTTCGACCTCACTCCCTTCCCCCACACCAGCTTCCACATATCAACATTTTCCTAGCTACTATGAGGAAGGGTCACTGGACCCAAAATGGTAACTCTGATTTCTCTGCACAGATGCTGCCAGACCTGCTGAGCTTTTCCAACAACTTCTGTTTTTGAGTCTAGCTCTTTTTTTTTGGTGGGAACTAAAATGCGACGCGCAGCAAACCTCACCCTTAAGCTGTGAATTTGGTGTATGAAAGTTACTTCAGACAACCTGGGAGACATACTTCTGGAAAGCCCACGCCTCACCTCAAGTTGTAGCTATTGTACATGTACAGCACGCACCTGCACTATTCCCCTTGTCAGAAACTGAGACTATCCCACCTCTGGGAACAGGTCCAATTCTTTGCACATTAGTTCTCAAGTTTAATTACACAGGAACTCTGATTGTTTAGTGCTCAGGATTTAATGCTTAGACAGGTGCAGCCATCAGCAAATCATGAGAAACAACACAAGCCAGTGACAAATAGTGATTGATGGATTACAACGTTTATGCAATACATTATGCATTTTCACATCAGACCACAAAGTAAAGATGTTTTAATGCCCAATAAACGTCATTACACTTAATTTAAGATGTCACATGAATCTCCCTCACACAGTGAGTTCCTCACAACTGGGTGGCTTATCAGGTGGATAGGCATTAACATTTCCTTTTTAAAATAACATAAGTTATGTCATACAATTTGTACCAAGATATTCAATGCTGTGTGTGGCTCATCTGTCATGTTAAGCAAAACAAAAATAACAGGAAAATAGGAACTGTTGGACAAACTCAACAGATCTGGTAGTGTTTGTAGAGAGAAGACAGAGTTAACGATTTGAGTTCAGTGACCCTTCCTCTGAACGCCATGAGATCTTTAACAGCCACCATCTTCTTTATGTCTTCTCAAAAAGGGTCACTGGACTTGTAACCTTAACTCTGCTTTCTCTCCACAGAGGTTACCAGACTTGCTGTGTTTCTCCACTAGTTTCTGGTTTTGTTTCAGATTTTCAGCATCCACAGTTGCTTATTTTATTACACAAGAATAACTGAAGATCAAAGTTTGTGCGAAGATTTGTAGCTCGGGTGCTCGTTGTTGTGGTTCTGTTCGCCGAGCTGGAAGTTTTTGTTACAAAGGTTTCATCCCCTGTCTAGGTGACATCCTCAGTGCTTGGGAGCCTCCTGTGAAGCGCTTCTGTGGTGTTTCCTCCGGCATTTATAGTGGCCTGTCCCTGCCGCTTCTGGTTGTCAGTTTCAGCTGTCCGCTGTAGTGGCCGGTATATTGGGTCCAGGTCGATGTGTTTGTTGATGGAGTTTGTGGATGAGTGCCATGCTACTAGGAATTCCCTGGCTGTTCTTTGTTTGGCTTGCCCTATAATGGTAGCGTTGTCCCAGTCGAATTCATGTTGCTTGTCGTCTGCGTGTGTGGCTACTAAGGATAGCTGGTCGTGGCGTTTCGTGGCTAGTTGATGTTCATGGATGTGGATCGTTAGCTGTCTTCCTGTTTGTCCTATATAGTGTTTTGTGCAGTTCTTGCATGGGATTTTGTACACTATCCCATGCAAGGACTGCACAAAACACCATATAGGACAAACAGGAAGACAGCTAACGATTCGCATCCACGAACATCAACTAGCCACAGGGACACAGATCCAGCCCCACTCCCAGTTCTGCACACTGTCAATATTCCCCGTCACCAGAGTAACCCAAAAACAGACACTCAATAGCTGGTGTCATTATCACAAAGACTTTTACCAATGTTTTTTTCGGGGAGGGTAAGCAGAATTGAAGTTCAGCCCATCATCTTCAGGAATGGGAGAGCAAATGCAGGGGTCACATAGCACAGTTGACAGCATTCATGTCCCTTAATTACAAGGTTCAGGGTTCAAGTGCCACTCCACAGCTTGAGTACAAAGACCCAGATTAACACCCTGGGGCAGTACAGAGGCAGTGTTGCACTGTGGTAGGTGCCACCTTGCAGACAGGATATTAACCTGAGTCCCCATCAGCCTGCTCACCCCAAAAACAGATTATATGCTTATTATCGCATAGTTGTTTATGGGAGCTTGCTGTATACAAATCTGTTGCTGCATCTCCAACATTACAAGAGTGACTACAGTTCTAAAGGTGTAGGGGTCAATTGGCTTGATTGCTAGTTTGTGACGCAGAGTGATGTCCATAAACATGGGTTCAATTCCCACACCAGCTGAGGTTACCACGAAGATCCCACCTTCTCAACCTCAGTCCTAGCCTGAGGTGTGGTGACCTTTTGGCTAAACCACCACCAGTTGTCCCTCTCTAATGAGGCAAAGCCCTATGGTTCTCTTGAAGTGTAAAAGTCTCCATACTCCTAAAGTGCTTAAATGGTTGTAAAGTTATATAAAATGGTCAAGAAAAGCACAAGTCTTTCTTTTCATGTTCTTAACCTGGATGGTGGTTATTATGCTCATTGATTTCCTTATTCAATTCTCCTCAAAATATTGTTTCCACTGGGCATTCAAACTTCCTAAAGCTTCAGTTCTGCTGTTGCTCCTAGCCAAACATTGTTGTCAATCTCTCAGATCTCCATCCACACCATCATTGCTGACCAGTGATAAATGTGTCCATTTTAAATTCTCATGTTTAAACTTAAACTCCTTTCATGGTTTCACAATTTACTACAGCAGTTACCCCTTCTGGCACTAAAACAGCCGTGCTGCATTTTTACGTTGTCTTTAACACAAGGAAAAAATCTGCGCCCACACCTCCGCCCTCAGCTCCGTCCAAGGCCCCAAAGGATCCTTCCACATTTGACACAGATTTACCTATACTTCCACACACGTCATCTACTGTATCCATTGCTCTCGAAGTGGTCTCCTCTACACTGGGGAGACAAGACACCAACTTGCGGAATGTTTCAAAGAACATCTGTGGGACACATAAACTAAACAACCCCACCGCCAAACATTTTAACTCCCCCTCCATCTCTACCAAGGACATGCAGGTCCTGGGCTTTCTCCACTACCAAACTCTAGCCACCCGACGTCTGGAGGAAGAATGCCTCATCTTCCGCCTTGGGACCCTCCAACCACAAGGGATCAAAGTGGATTTCACCGGTTTCCCCCTTTCCCTCCCCCTCCCACCTTATCCCAGATCCAACCTTCTAACTCGGCACTGCCCTCTTGAACTGTCCTACCTGTTCATCTTCTTTCCCACCTATTGGCTCCACCTTCCTCTCCCCGCCCTATCACTTTTACCCCCACCTCCATCCACCTATCGCATTCCCAGCTACCTTCCCCCAGCCCCACCCCTGCCCATTTATCTCTCAGCCCCCTTGGGCCACCCCCTCATTCCTGATGAAGAGCTTATGCTCAAAACATCGACACGCGTCCTCCACGAATGCTGCCTGGCTGGCTGTGCTTTTCCAGTATCACACTCTTTGACTCTGATCTCCAGCATCTGCAGTCCTCACTTTCTCCCATAAGGAAAAAAAATTCAAGTTACACCACAGGGACAGGAAGGGATAACAAAATGGATGCAAAGGAGTTTGGGAGGGTATATCCCAAAGAAGCAGGTTACTATTCATCCATCTCCCTCATCATACATCAGCAATTTGCAGGAAGACAAGCCCCATGATGTTTGTATTTTGATACAATTCCTTTTTGAATCCAAACATGCACACAAATAGAGACAGACACACAATCACACAGACACTCACAGGGTCATATATACACACAGACACTCACAGGGTCATATATACACACACACACACACAATCTCAGTCTATCACACATAGTCGCATCCACAACTACAAGTATACACGTGTGCACGCGCGCACACACTATACTAACAGCTCATTGTCTTCGCCTGGCATCTGCAGACGTACATCATTCACTGGTGGGTGGATATTTTCAGACAGGAGTAATAATTCACTCACTTCAATGTACATACATCCTGAACCTAACTTCTCCCACACTGTTCCTGCTGACTGCTTAAAATAAAACTATCGTCTCAGTTACACATAGTGAGGCCACCAACATAGACATGCACATACTTTATACAATCCAAGCTGCTTTTGCAGCATTGTATAAGTTTTTTTGAACAGATAGCTTACAGGTACAGAAAAGCACTCTTTCCATTAAGCAGCTTTATAAAGAGGGCAAACTTCCAACACCTTCCCTGACAGTAGTTCGAGCAGAAGAACAGAAATTGATGGAGAAGCTCAGCAGGTCTGGCAGCATCTGTGGGAAGAACGCAGAGTTGCCGTTTCGAGTCCAGTGACTTTTCATCTGAACTGCCAGTTCTGATGAACAGCCATCAGACCCAACATTAATTCTGCTTTCTTCCCACAAATGCTGCCAGACCTGCTGAGCATCTCCATCAATTTCTGTGTTTGTTATAGATTCCATAATCCGTAGTCCTTTGTTTTATTTTAGCAGTTAGTAGAGGATTGGTCTTCCAAAACAGACTGATAAAATGAAAGTCATGGCCAAGGTAGCAAGAGGTTAATGGATCTCCACTGACACTCCACAATCCCAGGGTGAACAAATAGACACATATCAATGTTATGAGGCTGAGCCTGGGTTAATATTACAGGTCACATTCTGAGCAGGAGAATGCCCTTACAACGTTTCAGTCTGCACTTTTCCAGGTCATAATGAGCCAGGCGTAGAACTAAACTGCAATGGTTTGCCATTACAGGCAATGAATTAATTCTGGATAGCAACTATTGTAGGGTGTGAAATACAGCAGCCAGTTGGTGCACAGCAAGCTCAAACAAACAGCAACAAGATGATAATCAAATGAAATTTGATGTCGTTTGAGAGATAAATATTGGCCAAGACACCAAGGTTAATTCCACAGCACTTATTCAAAATATCACCCGCGGAAGAATTAAACTGGCAATATCCATCATCTTGTTTCACAGGTAACCTTTCAAAGAATTCAGTTAATGGATGATGATGTGGGTGGCAAGCCCAGTATTTATTGCCCATTCCCAATTACCCTCAAGAAAGTGGCAATGAGCTGCCGTCTTCGATCAGGGCTTTCCCAGACCCTTTGAGATGGGGTCAGAGGCCAAGGCAGTTGGCGAATAACACAGGAAGACATATTCCCATCACAACACCATTTTGCCAGTAGTGGACAGCCTGCTCAACAAGAACCCAACTGGGCCACTTAAGAAATTTGCTTGGCAATTTCAAAAAGGCAGTTAAGAACCGTAGAGTCACAGAGATGTACAGCATGGAAACAGACCCTTCGGTCCAACCTGTCCATGCTGACCAGATATGCCAACCCAATCTAGTCCCACCTGCCAGCACCCGGCCGATATTCCTCCAAACCCTTTCTATTCATATACACATGCAAACGCCTCTTAAATGTTGCAATTGTACTAACCTCCACCGGTAGCCGACTAGATATGCCAACCCAATCTAGTCCCACTTGCCAGCACCCGGCCCATATCCCTCCAAACCCTTTCTATTCATATACACATGCAAATGCTTCTTAAATGTTGCAATTGTACTAGCCTCCACCACTTCCTCTGGCAGCTCATTCCATGCATGAAAAAACTGCCTCTTAGGTCTCTTTTATATCTTTCCCCTCTCACCCTAAACCTATGCCCTCTCGTTCTGGACTTCCCAACTCCAGGGAAAACACTTTGCCTATGTACCCTATCCATGCCCCTCATAATTTTGTAAAACTCTATAAGGTTACCCCTCAGCCTCCGACGCTCCAGGGAAAACAGCCCCAGCCTGTTCAGCCTCTCCCTGTGGCTCAAATCCTCCAACCCTGGCAACATCCTTGGAAATCTTTTCTGAACCCTTTCAAGTTTCACAACATCTTTCCAACAGGAAGGTGACCAGAATTGTACGTGATATTCCAAACAGTGGCCGAACCAATGTCCTGTACAGCCACAACATGACCTCCCAACTCCTGAACTCAATACTCTGACCAATAAAGGAAAGCATACCTGCTTCACTATCCTATCTACTTGCGACTCCACTTTCAAGGAGCAATGAACCTCCACTCCAAGGTCTCTTTATTCAGCAGCAACACTCCCTGGGACCTTATCACAAAGTGTATAAGTCCTGCAAAGATTTGCTTTCCCAAAATGCAGCACCTCGCATTTATCTGAATTAAACTCCATCTGCCACTTCTCAGCCCATTGGCCATCTGGTCAAGATCCTGTTGTAATCTGTGGTAACCCTCTTCGCTGTCCACTACACCTCCAATTTTGGCGTCATCTGCAAACTTACTAACTGTACCTCTTATGCTCGCATCCAAATCATTTATGTAAATGACAAAAAGATGAGGACCTAGCACCGATCCTTGTGGCACTCCACTGGTCACAGGCCTCCAGTCTGAAAAACAACCCTCCACCACCACCCTCTGTCTTCTACCTTTGAGCCAGTTCTGTATCCAAATGGCTAGTTCTCCCTGTATTCCATGAGATCTAATCTTGCTAATCAGTCTCCCATGGGGAATCTTGTCGAACGCCTTACTGAATCCATATAGATCGCATCTACTGCTCTGCCCTCATCAATCTTCTTTGTTACTTCATCAAAAAACTCAATCAAGTTTGTGAGACATGATCTGCCACGCACAAAATCATGTTGACTATCCCTAATCAGTCCTTGCCTTTCCAAATACATGCACATCCTGTCCCTCAGGATTCCCTCCAACAACTTGCCCACCACCGACATCAGGCTCACCAGTCTATAGTTCCCTGGCTTGTCCTTACCACCCTTCTTAAATAGTAGTACCAAGTTAGCCAACCTCCAGTCTTCCAGCACCTCGCCTGTGACTATCGATGATACAAATATCTCAGCAAGAGGCCCAGCAATCACTTCTCTAGCTTCCCACAGAGTTCTACATTACACCTGACCAGGTTCTGGGGATTTATCCACCTTTGCCCGTTTCAAGGCATCCAGCACTTCTTCCTCTGTAATCTGGACATCTTGCAAGATGTCACCATCTATTTCCCTACAGTCTATATCTTCCATATCCTTTTCCACAGTAAATACTGATGCAAAATATTCATTTAGTATCTCCCCCATTTTCTGTGGCTCTACACAAAGGCTGCCTTGCTGATCTTTGAGGGGCCCTATTCTCTCCCTAGTTACCCTTTTGTCCTTAATATATTTGTAAAAACTCTTTGGATTCTCCTTAATTCTATTTGCCAAAGCTATCTCATGTCCCTGTTTTGTCCTCCTGATTTCCCTCTTAAGTACACTCCTACTTCCTTTATACTCTTCTAAGGATTCACTCAATCTATCCTGTCTATACCTTACATATGATTCCTTCTTTTTCATAACCAGACCCTCAATGTCTTTAGTCATCCAGCATTCCCTATACCTACCAGCCTTTCCTTTCACCCTGACAGGAATATATTTTCTCTGGATTCTCGTTATCTCATTTCTGAAGGCTTCCCATTTTCCAGCCGTCCTTTACCTACAAACATCTGCCCCCAATCAGCTTTTGAAAGTTCTTGCCTAATACCATCAAAATTGGCCTTTCTCCAATTTAGACCTTCAACTTTTAGATCTGGTCTATCCTTTTCCATCACTATCCTAAATCTAATAGAATTATGGTCGCTGGCCCCAAAGTGCTCCCCCACTGACACCTCAGTCACCTGCCCTGCCTTAATTCCCAAGAGTAAGTCAAGTTTTGCATCTTTTCTCGTGGGTACATCCACATACTGAATCAGAAAATTGTCTTGTACACACTGAACAAATTCCTCTCCATCTAAACCCTTAACACTATGGCAGTCCCAGTCTATGTTTGGAAAGTTAAAATCCCCTAAATTGTGGGCGGCACAGTGGCACAGTGGTTAGCACTGCTACCTCACAGCGCCAGAGACCCGGGTTCAATTCCTGCCTCAGGCGACTGACTGTGTGGAGTTTGCACATTCTCCCCGTGTCTGTGTGGGTTTCCTCCGGGTGCTCCGGTTTCCTCCCACAGTCCAAAAATGTGCAGGTTAGGTGAACTGACCATGCTAAATTGCCCGTAGGGGAAGGGGTAAATGTAGGGGAATGGGTGTGGGTGGGTTGCGCTTCGGCGGGTGAGTGTGGACTTGTTGGGCCGAAGGGCTGTTTCCACACTGTAAGTAATCTAATCTAATCATAACCACCCTATTATTCTTACAGATAGCTGAGACCTCCTGACAAGTTTGTTTCTCAATTTCCCTCTGACTATTAGGGGGTCTATAATACAATCCCAATAAGGCTATCATCCCTTTCATATTTCTCACTTCCACCCAAATAACTTCCTTGGATGTATTTCCGGGAATATCCTCCCTCAGCAGAGCTGTAATGCTATCCCTTATCAAAAATGCCCCCCCCCCCCCCCCACCCCTTGCCTCCCTTTCTATCCTTCCTGTAGCATTTATATCCTGAAATATGAAGCTGCCAGTCCTGCCCATCCCTGAGCCATGTTTCTGTAATTGCTATGAAATCCCAGTCCCACGTTCCTAACCATGCCCGGAGTTCATCTGCCTTCCCTGTTAGGTCCCTTGCATTGAAATAAATGCAGTTTAATTTATTAGTCCTACCTTGTCCCTGACTGTTTGACTCGCTTTTGTTCTCAACTGTACCAGTCTCAGATCGATCTCTTTCCTCACTATCTCCCCTAGGTTCCCCCCCACCACCTTACCAGTTTAAATCCTCCCGAGTAGCTCTAGCAAATCTCCCCAGCCAGTATATTAGTCTCCTTCCAATTTAGGTGCAATCTGTCCTTCTTGTACAGGTCACTTCTACCCCAAAAGAGATTCCAATGATCCAAATGTGAATCCTCCTCCCATACACCAGTTCGTCAGCTATGCATTCATCTGCTCTATCCTTCCCTCTATTCCTGCCCTCACTAACTCGTAGCACCGGGGGTAATCCGGATATTACTACTCTCGAGGACCTCCTTTTTAAATTTCTGCCTAACTCTCTGTAATCTCCCTTCAGAATCTCAACCTTTTCCCTTCCTACGTCGTCAGTTCCAATGTGGACAATAATCTCTTGCTGGCCCCTCTCCCCCGTGAGAACATTCTGCACCCTCTCTGAGACATCCTTGATCCTGGTACCAGGGAAGCAACACATCATTCTGCTTTTTCACTGCTGGCCACAGAAACGTCTATCTGTATAGTGAACTAGAGAATCCCCCAACACAATTGATTGCTTGAAACCCAATGTACGGCTCGTTGCATAGGAGCCAGTCTCAATACCAGAAACTTGGCTGTTCCTGCTACGTTCCCCCAACCACATTCCTCTGGGTCTGGGGTCGCACGTGGGCCCAAATCAAGTAAGGTCAGGACGGGCTGGATTTCATTTGATTTATTATTGTCACACGTACCAAAATACAGTGAAAATATTTGTTTTGCGTGCTAACCAGACAATTCATACCTTATATAAGTACATCAGGTAATAGAGCAGACTGCAGAACATAATGTTACAGCTACAGAAAAGGTGCAGAGAACGATCCACTCTAATATATGAGAGGTCTGTTCATAAGTCTGATAACTGCGGGGAAGAAGCTGTTCTTGAATCTGTTGGTATGTGTTTTCAAACTTTTGTATCTTCTGCCCAATGGAAGAGGGTGGAAGAGAGTATAACTGGGGCAGGAGGGGTCTATGATTATGTTGGCTGCTTTCCCGAGGCAACACAGACAGAGTCAATGGAAGAATGTTACACGTGGGGTGTGTTTTTGGTAAGGGGGCACATAAAATAGGGCAAATGGCCAGTCCAACACCTTCCCACCTACCCCTCCGCTCATCCTGAAAGTACAGAGAGATGGTAAGTCAGAATAGACAGGGTTTATTTCACAATTTGTAAAACAATGGGAAGAAAGTTATAGGGTGTCCTGTGCCTACCAGGAGAACCTCACTTCTCTGCCAAAGTGGAATGAGTCCGTGACAGACAAAGTCTTCGGGAGTCAAGAGAACATGTGTAAACTTAGCTGCAGTGATTGCAATGAGAGTTCAAATCAAAACTACATGAGTCATTTGTTTCCAAGTTACTCAAGGCATTTATACTCTTGGGATTGCTATTTCACAACAAACCCCTTTAGATCTCATTTAGAAAAAAAGACAAAGAGAATTAAATTTTTGAAAACATGAACAACAGATATAATGACAAGACATTAACCATCCAAAAGAGATACAGAGGTGAACTGAAGCAGTTGAAAATTCACAACACTGAAAGTGAGGAATAAAGAAAGAGACTGAACAAATGTGGCCACACAAGGAGAGATGTCTGGATCTCTCACATGTAGGAGGAGTTCAATTCACAGGAAGCTGAGTAACAAGTGGCAATCACTCCACACAAAGTTACCAACACAGCCAATGTAAATCAGCTGCATGCACTCTCCTATTCCCCCACAAGACCATCAGCAGGCAGCAATACATTCATCACGGGTTTCCAAATTTCAACTTTTGACAAGAATGAGTTCAGGTGCAAGGATTTTGTTTTGCAAAATTAGGTAATGTTGATACCTGCTGGTGTGTCTACACCTCAATTAAAATCGAAGCCTCCACGATCACGTTTCCTGCTGGGCTTGGTGTTCAAGGATAATCCAGCAGCTTAATTCTGTGTGATTTCTCTATCCATGAGTGGTCAGGGCTGGCATGAAGAATGACTACTCATCCTCTCTTAGAAAATACTTTTTAACACTCCTTCACAGGATGTGGACGTCACTGACTGAACCAGCATTCACAGCCCATCCTTAATTGCACAGTGAGCAATTTAGAGTCACGTCAACCACAATGCTGTAGATGCTGGAGATTAGAGTCCAGAGTGCGATGCTGGAAAAGCACAGCAGGTCAGGCAGCATCCGAGGAACAGGACAGTCGACGTTTTGGGCAAAAAGCCCTTCATCAGGTTCAATCTCCTGTGGCAGACACCTGATGAAAGGTTTCTGCCCGACTCTCCTACTCCTTGGATAGTGACTGACTTGCTGTGCTTTTTCAGCACCATAATGCTGTGGGTCTAGAGTCATATGTAGGCTAGACTAGGTAAGGATGGGAGATTTCCTTCACTGAAGGACATTACTGAACCAGACAGGTTTGCCAACAATTGACAATGTCATAAGACTCTTAACTGATTTCTTTTACATTGAATTCAAATTCCACCATCTGCCATGGTAGGATTCTAACTCAGGTCCCCAGATCATTACCTGGGTCTGGATTAAGAGAACGGCATTATTACCACTACATTAAGATGGAGGTGGATGCTAGTTATTTTCTTGGTTTATGTGGTGTAGAACGATGGTAATGTGCCAGGTTCAATCTCCTGTGGCAGTTTTGGTATCTGCCATCAGCTGTGGCAGATCTTTGAGGCTTGCCCCAATCACCTCACCCTCACCAGCTATGGGCATCACCAAAGTACACTGCTTTCAATGAAGCACTTTTAAAAAGGACAATATGGCAGCCAAATTGCACACACAGCAAGATGCCATAAACAGAAATATGATGATAAGCAGACAATCTGCTTTTGTGATTTGGACTGAAGGATAAATTTTAAGTCCAGAGTTTCCTGTGTTTTTCAAACAGAGCCACGGAATCATCTTTCCCCAACTATGTTTCCATCAATTTTCCTTTTTATCCTCATTTTCAACATCATTTCAAGAATTTTGCTGTTTATTCCAACCAAGGTCTCTGTTTTTAAAGTTTTAACATCTCAATTGGATGTTTGTCTATGGGTGTTTAGAATGATCACTGGGAAGCAAAGCAACTCATTCCAAATGCCTTAAATTCTGATCCCCTATGGAGTGATTGGGTCATAGCAGATTGGTTACATACACAATGCACAAAAAATCAAAAACAGCAAAAAATAACATTAACTCAAAAGCAACCACAAATGGGAAGTTATTACTGACAAAAATCAGCTAACACATTGCAGAAGTTGAGAACAGGGGTGGACGACGGGGGTAAAATCATTGGGCTAGTAATGCCCAGACTAATACTCTGAGGTTGCATATTCAAATCCCACCACAGCAGCTGACGTAATTAAATTCAATTAATGCAATCTGGAATTGAAAGTTAGTCATGGTGATAATGTCGTGTTAAACCCATCTGGTTCATTACCAAGGAACACAGGGAAGAAAACCTGCCACCCATGCCCAGTGTGGCCTAACTGCGATTCCAGATTCTTAGTAACATGATCAACTCTGAGCCGTCCTTCAATTCAAGGACCATTAGAGATGGACAAATTCCTCAAATGCTCATCTTGCCAGTGCCACCAACGTCCCACCGAAGCATAAAGAAAAAAAATATTGTTAACCATTCAGCTCCTTGAGCCAGCCTCACCTTTATTTAAAGAATGTATCACAACCCCATCTACCGAACTTGGTTCTCTAAAACGTGTACCTATATAATAAAAATCAATCAGTTTTCAAAAAGCATCGCCTCCAAACCTTGATAAAAGGTCTGTACTAAAAAGTCCAGACAGCAGAAATCTAAAATTAAAATAGAAACCGCTGGAAATATTCAGCAGGTCAAGAGAAGTGAAGCAGAGATTAAGGCTGACATTTCTTCGTCAGAACTGAGGAAAGATAGACAATAATTTGTCTGAAAACAACATGGAGTGCTGATAAAATAAGTCAGTAATGACAGAACAAGAAAAAAGAAAACTATGAAACAGAATGGAGGGAGGGGTTCTGATCTTAAACTATTAAACTCAGTCTTGAGCCCAGAGGGTTGCACAGGGCCAGTAGAAAGATGAAGTGTTGTTCAGTGAACTCACATCAACCTTCATTCGAACTCTACAGCAGGACAAGGACAGAATCATCAAAGTGGGAGAAAACCCTAAATAACCAATCAAACCTGCTGAGTATTTCCAACATTTTCTGTTTTTAAAAGCAAATCCCCACATATTTTGTCACATGGCACTGGCTTCAGCCTTGGTCATTCACAGCTCCTAATCTCCCTATAATCTATGCACTCCCTTTCTACGCACTCACCTCTTTATTGCTACCTTTGCTTCTGGAGCCATGACTCACCTTCTCTCAGCCTGGTATAAATATCTCCCTATTTCTCCCCTTTTTTTGGCTTTGACAAACGGTCATTTAGACTTGAAACGTCAGCTCTTTTCTCTCCTTACAGATGCTGTCAGACCTGCTGAGCTTTACCAGCATTTTCTCTTTTATTTTCTGTTCTTATGTCATCACCACAGTTCCAAACGCTCAAAGATGCGTAGCAAAATATTTCTGTGGTTCAGTCAAGACTTTAAGCTGCAAACAGACACAGAACCCCATCACACTTTATCAATAAATACTGAAACTCCAATAACTGATAATACTTTATTTAAATTCCACTTTGCTTACTTCACAATGAATGATGACTTACAGTGTGGGTCATTAAGTCAATAGAAATTCTGCTTGACATACAGACTAGTAGGAACAAGGTTTTTGCTAAATTGCAGCTATCAACAGACACCACTCCAACTTTTTTTTTAATTTATTCATTCACTGGATGAGGACATCACTGGCTAGAATTCATTACCCATGCCCAGAGGGCTGTTAAGAATCAACCACATTGCTGTGTGACTCCAGACCAGCTAAGGATGGCAGCAACCTTCCCTAAAGGACATTAGTGAACCAAATAATAAAAGCAAATTACTGCGGATCCTGGAATCTGAAACCAAAAGGGAAAATGTTGGAAAATCTCAGCAGGTCTGGCAGCATCTGTAAGGAGAGAAGAGAGCTGACATTTCGAGTCTAACTGACCCTTTGACGTCAGCTCTTTTCTCTCCTTACAGATACTGACAGACCTGCTGAGATCTTCCAGCATTTTCTCTTTTGGTTAGTGAACGAAATGTTTTTTTGGACCATCGGTCGTTATTAGAGACTCTTAATTCCGGATTTGTATTGAACTCAAATTCCATCATCTGTCGTAATGGGATTTGAACCTGGGTCCCCAGAACACGGTGGCACAGTGGTTAGCACTGCTGCCTTACAGCGCCAGAGACACGGGTTCAATTCCCACCTCAGGCGACTGACTGTGTAGCGTTTGCATGTTCTCCCCGTGTCTGTGTGGGTTTCCTCCGGGTGCTCCGGTTTCCTCCCACAGTCCAAAGATGTGCAGGTCAGGTAAATTGGCCATGCTAAATTGCCCGTAATGTTCAGTTAAAGGGGTAAATGTAGGGGAATGGGTGGGTTACGCTTCGGCGGGTCGGTGTGGACTTGTTGGGCCGAAGGGCCTGTTTCCACACTGTAATATAATCTAATCTAATCTAAACATTACCTGGGTCCCTGGATTAACCAGTGATAATCCCGCTAGGCCATCAACCCCCACCCCCCACCCCCATTGTCTATTGCTACACTTCATTCAGTTTATTTGGCTGCAAAATATCCCAAGACCTGCTAAAGGCGCTGCTTCATTGCTTTAAGAACCACATTGTAAAGCAGATGAGAATCATTGACAGATCTCGGTAACCGGGACCTTGGATTCATATCACACTACAGGTGACCTCGCTGCAACTACACACACACAGACACACCTGCACACACACTCTCATACAGGCCCATACATTCACATGACCCTCTCTCATACACAAGCTCTCTCTCATACGATCACACATATACCCCCACACTCACACAAGCGCCCTCTCACAGACCTATACCCCTTTACACTCTCACTCACACACATACACAACACTCTCACAGACACACACCCACCCACATGCACACATGTACATATAAGCTTGTGGGGTGAATTTGTACTTGCAGAATTGCATTTTATTTTATTCAAAAACTGCATGAATCCATGTAAGATTCTGTAAATCCATTTTTTAAGATTAGAATCAGTCTGAACATTGTGGCATAGACAGTCTCATACAGGGCACCTCACACCTGAAACGCATTATCTGGGCCAACATGACACCAGTTGTTAAAGTTCACTTGAGAATATAACTTTAAAAAAGTTCTGTGATTTACATATGAAAGAAGATGTTGTGAAACTTGAAAGGGCTCAGAAAAGATATACAAGGATGTTGCCAGGGTTGGAGGATTTGAGCTCTATGGAGAGGCTGAACAGGCTGGGGCTGTTTTCCCTGGAGTGCCGGAGACTGAGGGGTGACCTTACAGAGGTTTACAAAATTATGAGAGGCATGGATAGGATAAATAGACAAAGTCTTTTCCCTGGGGTCAGGGAGTCCAGAACTAGAGGGCATAGGTTTAGGGTGAGAGGGGAAAGATATAAAAGAGACCTACGGGGTAACTTTTTCACACAGAGGGTGGTACGTGTATGGAATGAGCTGCCAGAGGAAGTGGTGGAGGCTGGTACAATTGCAACATTTAAAAGGCACGTGGATGGGTATATGAATAGGAAGGGTTTGGAGGGAGATGGGCCAGGTGCTGGCAGGTGGGACTAGATTGGGTTGGGATATCTGGTCAGCATGGACGGGTTGGACCGAAGGGTCTGTTTCCATGCCGTACATCTCTATGACTCTATAACTGAAACCAACATGTTCATTCTAAAAGATGAGAGACTTAACAAACAATCCAGGTCTTTTTCAGTATATAATTTCAGTTGCATCACACTGTAAACTTTTGCTATAAATTCTAATTCTTATAATTTTATTCTCCACAACCACCTGATGAAGGAGCAGCACTCCGAAAGCTAGTGCTTCCAAATAAACCTGTTGGACTATAACCTGATGTTGTGTGATTTTTAACTTTGTACACCCCAGTCCAAAACCGGCATCTCCAAATCTCAGTAACCCAAAGCTGTCATGGAGCTCAAATGGAGCCCATTTTTATGAGCTGTTTTCCCCTTTCCTCAAGTTATATAGAGCCAACTGGCTCACACCCTTTTCTCTCCAAAGAAGAAGAGAGATGTTTTTATGGAAAGGTTCTTTTATAGTGTATGGCTAACTACTCTCACTCTCACTGAACATTCCTGGGTGAGATACAGCACCATCACAATTATTAGTTTTCCATAAATGCTTTAAAAACTGGTGAATGACAACAACAAAAAAATTATACTCCGCTCCTCAAGAACTGACGCTTTATCTTGGGCTGCATTCACACCCAACAAGAAATGGGCAGAATGGAGATAAATCTATAATTTCTCTTATTAATCTGTCCATAATAAACTATTGTTCATTGGAGCTTGCTGTGCAATAATTGGCAGTCATGTTTCCAAAAAACAACTGAAAAAACACTTCAAACATAATTAATTGGCTGCAAAACATGTTGGGGCAAATGAAATTTAGATAAATGTGAGATGCTGCATTTTGGAAAGGCAAATCAGGGCAGGACTTAGACACTTGATGGTAAAGTCCTGGGGAGTGTTGCTGAACAAAGAGACCTTGGAGTGCAGGTTCATAGTTCCCTGAAAGTGGAATCTCAAGTGTATAGGATAGTGAAGAAGGCATTTGGTATGCTTTCCTTTATTGGTCAGAGTTTTGAGTTTGGGAGGTTATGTTGCAGCTATACAGGACATTGGTTAGGCCAGTTTGGAATATTGTGTGAAATCCTGGTCTCCCTCCTATAGGAAGGATGTTGTGAAACTTGAAAGAGTTCAGAGGAGATTTACAAGGACGTTGCCAGGGTTGGAAGGTTTTGAGCTATAGGAAGAGGCTGAATAGGCTGGGGCTGTTTTCCCTGGAGCGTCAGAGGCTGAGGGGTGACCTTATAGAATCATTATAAAATCATGAGGGCCATGGATAGGGTAAATAAACAAGGTCTTTTCCCTGGGATAGGGGAGTCCAGAACAAGAGGGCATAGGGTAGGATGAGAGGGGTGACCTTATAGAATCATTATAAAATCATGAGGGCCATGGATAGGGTAAATAAACAAGGTCTTTTCCCTGGGATAGGGGAGTCCAGAACAAGAGGGCATAGGGTAGGATGAGAGGGGAAACATTTAAAAGAACCTAAGAGGCAACCTTTTCACACAGAGGGTGGTGTGTGTATGGAATGAGCTGCCAGAGGAAGTGGTGGAGGCTGGTACAATTGCAACATTTAAAAGGCATCTGGATGGATATATGAATAAGAAGGTTTAGAGAGATATGGGCCAAGTGCTGGCAAATGGGACTAAACTAATTTAGGATATCTGGTCAGCATGGATGAGTTGGATCAAAGGGTCAGTTTCAATGCTGCGCTTCTCTATGACTATGACTCTATAATGAAAAATATGATATGAAGTTTTATTGCTATGAGTAATCGTGATATTGCCTAATTTGTACAATTTAACCACCTTCCTGGAGAAATCAACCTGCTTTTATTGGGAGACATTGCTGCAGTTTTGTTTTGTCATTAGTTATTTGCCAATAGTATGTGAATAGTCTTTTCAAAGACTGTTTGCTGCTGTAATTCTTACCATAAATTCTGCCCTGCCTTGAACTCACAGGAGGACACAGTAGTGCATTTACCTGGTTATCCGATGGAAATAAAATGCACATTAACTCCCAAGGAGCACTTGAGCTTCATATTTAACAGCTCACCTGGCAGACGGTACTGCAGTATCTTGCCATTTTGCACTGGGAACAACGCAACAGAGATCCCTCCCTGTGAAGAAAAAAATATATTACCAACTAAATAAAACAGGAAAGGTTTATGGTTGAGTACAATTTAAATCACACAGCCTTGGTGACTTCAGAAAGTGCTTGGGAATAAGGTTTTCGTCAGAAAGTAAAGTTTCAAAATAGCAACTGATAAAAAGGCTGCTAAAACACATTATGCAAAGCAACACATGCAAGTTTATATTTATGTACAGCCGGAGATAAAATTCCAAAGTGACCTCGATTTGACGGTGATGTTTGATCACCGTCTAATTCTGCTTTGCTTTCAACTGTTTTCTCAATGACATGAACCAGTCAGCACCAATGAGATGAATACCATTCACCAAGAGGCAAATGATGATGAATGTCATTTCCCACTGTAAAAATACATGCAAATGCTGCTGTTATCATGAGATTAGTCATTGAATCCCATCAGGTGCCTCAGAAAATTCTAGAGTCTTATTTTGGAGCTGCCCCATTGTGGAATTGAACTAATCTGGCAGCCTGGTGGCCTTATTAATCCGCATTTTGCAAGAGGTGAATAATCGAAAGGATTCTATATTAAACAGCACTGATTCAGAAACGGTCTGTAAAACCACTGCACTTATGAAGTTGTCTGCTCTGATTAAAAAGATTACAGTCAATCAAAGCAAAACCTTTTCATTCTCCTGTTTACTTGCAGAGGTCTTTTAGTTGCTGAAGTCCTTGATTTCAAACACTTGCTGCTGTAGTTGGAAAAAAGCTGATGTAGCACCACAGAGCCAGCGACGGATCTTCTCAATGGTGACCACCATGATATGGGAAACACGCAACATATTCCAGAGTTCAACATACAAACACTGTCACAGCCACAGGCAGTACACCCTATATCATCATCATTCACTGTGTAAAATGGCTTTTCCTCATGTCAATATCAGTTTAAAGTATTCAGCTTCTTGATCCTTCTGTTGATGTGAATAGTTTCCTGCCTCTCCTAATTCAGAGTTTTCAGCGGTGTCAGCTGTGGCTTAGTCGGTAGCACACTTGCTTCTGAATCAGATGGTTCCAGGTTCTAGTCCTACTCTGACAGCTTGGCACAAATGTGAAGATGGACACTCCGGTCAGGAACAGCGACTGTGCTACTCTGTCAAAACCACAAATGGGATGAGAAGTCAAGGCCCTAGCTCAGGTGCATGTAAAATATCTGACAGCACTATTTCAAAGAAGAGACAGGCAGGTTCCCTCAGTATTCAGGCCATTATTCGTCCTTCGATCAACATCAGGAAAAACTTCACATCGCTACTTGAGGGAGCTGCCACATTTCCTGTATTGTAACAGCGATTACTCTCCAAGGTTCACTCAATTCATTGCAAAACACGTTTGTGGTCATGAAAAATTTGATATAAAGAACAACCCAAATCATACAGTCACAGATGCACAGATTCATACAGGGCGGAAAAAAAAATAATCCAAGAGTATCTTGTCTGCTGTGGTTCTGTTTGCCGAGCTGGAAGTTTTTGTTGCAAACGTTTCATCCCCTGTCTAGGTGACATCCTCAGTGCTTGGGAGCCTCCTGTGAAGCGCTTCTGTGGTGTTTCCTCCGGCATTTATAGTGGCCTGTCCCTGCCGCTTCCTGTTGTCAGTTTCAGCTGTCCGCTGTAGTGGCCGGTATATTGGGTCCAGGTCGATGTGTTTGTTGATGGAGTTTGTGGATGAGTGCCAAGCTTCTAGGAATTCCCTGGCTGTTCTTTGTTTCACTTGCCCTATAATGGTAGTGTTGTCCCAGTCAAATTCATGTTGCTTGTCGTGTGGCTACTAGGGATAGCTGGTCGTGTCGTTTCGTGGCTAGTTGATGTTCGTGGATGCAGATCGTTAGCTGTCTTCCTGTTTGTCCTATATAGTGTTTTGTGCAGTCCTTGCATGGGATTTTGTACACTACGTTAGTTTTGCTCATGCTGGGTATCGGGTCCTTCGTTTTGGTGAGTTGTTGTCTGAGCATGGCTGTTGGTTTGTGTGCTGTTATAAGTCCTAGTGGTCGCAGTAGTCTGGCTGTCATTTCAGAGATGCTCTTGATGTATGGTAGTGTGGCTTGTCCTTTGGGTTGCGGCATGTCCTCGTTCTGTTGTCTCTCCCTTAGGCATCTGTTGATGAAATTGCGAGGATATCCGTTTTTTGCGAATACCTTGTATAGGTGTTCCTCTTCCTCTTTTTGCAGTTCTGGTGTGCTGCAGTGTGTTGTGGCCCTTTTGAACAGTGTCTTGATGCAACTTCGTTTGTGTGTATTGGGGTGGTTGCTTTCATAGTTCAGGACTTGGTCTGTGTGTGAGGCTTTCCTGTATACCTTAGTGGTGAATTCTCCATTTGGTGTTCTCTGTACCCTCACGTCTAGGAATGGGAGTTGGTTGTCCTTTTCTTCCTCTCTCGTGAATCGGATTCCTGTGAGTGTGGAGTTGATGATCCGGTGTGTATTCTCTATTTCCGTGTTTTTAATGATTACAAAGGTGTCATCAACGTATCTGACCCAGAGTTAGGGTTGAATTTGTGGTAAGACTGTTACAGCCACTACAGCGGACAGCTGAAACTGACAACCGGAAGCGGCAGGGACAGGCCACTATAAATGCCGGAGGAAACACCACAGAAGCGCTTCACAGGAGGCTCCCAAGCACTGAGGATGTCGCCTAGACAGGGGACGAAACGTTTGCAACAAAAACTTCCAGCTCGGCGAACAGAACCACAGCAACGAGCACCCGAGCTACAAATCTTCTCACAAACTTTGAGTATCTTGTCTCTCCTTGTAGCTCATTTGCTCCATCCCAGGCAACATTCTGGTGAACTCCTCTGTATCCCTGCTAGTGCTATCACATCCTTCCTGTAGTGAGGGGACCAGAACTGCACACAGTACTCCAACTATGGCCTAACCAACACCCTTTCCAACTCCAACATTACTTCCTTGCTCTTACACTCTATACCATAACTGATGAAAGTGTCCCAAATGCCTTCTTAACTATCATAGTCATGTGCTCTGCTGACTTCAGGGATCTGTGAACAATTATCCCAAGATCCCTCTGTTCCTCTAAGTCACCCAGTGTCCTGCCATTCATTAAATCCTCCCTCATCATGTTTCTTCGCTCAAAATGCTTCACCTCACACTAATCGGAGTTAAATACCATCTGTCACTGGTTTGCCCATCTGACCAACCCATCTATATCTTTCTGTAACCTACAACCATCTTCTTCACTATTAGCCACTTTAACAATCTTGGTGTCATCTGCAAATTTGCTTAACATTTTCCCAACATTTTCATCTATATCATTTACGTGTATAATAATAAACAATAAGAGTCCCAATACTGATCCTTGTGGCACACTGCTGGACACTAGCCTCCAGTCACTCCCCTCTGTGTCCTATTACTAGGCAGTTTCTGATCCATCTTGCCAAGTTTCCCACAATTCCATGTGCTTTAATCTTCTCAATCAGTCTTCCATGTGGGACCTTGGCAAAAGCTTTGCTAAAATCTATATAAACTACTGTGCTGTAGAATCTAAGGATTCCTGGAAAATCACTGCCAGTTCATCCACTATCTCTGTAGCTACTTCCTTCAATACTCTAAGATACATTCCATCAGGTCTAGGTCTACCATGCAGTGTTGTAGGCACTATCACTAAAATGCTCACCCACTGAAACATCGCACACTTGGTCAGCGTCTTTTCTCAGAACTGGATCCAGAATTGCACCTTGTTGGGCCCTCTATATAAATGATACAAAAACTCCCCTGGATACATTTCAAGAAATCTGCCCCCACTAAACCCTTAACACCATGACTATCCCAACTTATGTTGACGATGTTGATCCTTTAACAAGATTTAGTTGAGCTTGGTTTTTCTTTTTCAGAGGGGTCATAAAGTCAGAGGTTCTGATATGTCTGTGTTTATCTACTTGAAGAAGCTTTAAAGCGTTTTTTAAAAAACATTTGTAGAATTGAAGGGGAGTGGCCAGTTCTCCTAGTTCAGGGTTTGGTACAGGTGGGACCTTGGCAAAAGCTTTGCTAAAATCTATATAAACTACTGTGCTGTAGAATCTAAGGATTCCTGGAAAATCACTGCCAGTTCATCCACTATCTCTGTAGCTACTTCCTTCAATACTCTAAGATACATTCCATCAGGTCTAGGTCTACCATGCAGTGTTGTAGGCACTATCACTAAAATGCTCACCCACTGAAACATCGCACACTTGGTCAGCGTCTTTTCTCAGAACTGGATCCAGAATTGCACCTTGTTGGGCCCTCTATATAAATGATACAAAAACTCCCCTGGATACATTTCAAGAAATCTGCCCCCACTAAACCCTTAACACCATGACTATCCCAACTTATGTTGACGATGTTGATCCTTTAACAAGATTTAGTTGAGCTTGGTTTTTCTTTTTCAGAGGGGTCATAAAGTCAGAGGTTCTGATATGTCTGTGTTTATCTACTTGAAGAAGCTTTAAAGCGTTTTTTAAAAAACATTTGTAGAATTGAAGGGGAGTGGCCAGTTCTCCTAGTTCAGGGTTTGTTTTTAGCACACTGTTTCGTTTGCAGCTGCTGGTCAATATTTAGCTGGGAATCCAGAGAAGCTGCAGGACCCAAAGAAACAGCTCCATACTGAGCCTCCCTCCCTCTGACATCTCTCCTCTAAGAACCTTTGTTTGAATTTAACTTTTCGACAAGGGGGATGTTGCAAGCATTTGGGATTGCATCATTAAGTTGCAATAGAGTCGATTAGGTTTTCAGATAGGTTATGTTCGTTTAAATTCAGTTTTCTTTTGCTTGCATGTAAATAAATTGTTTTGTTTAAAAATGAGTCGTTGGGCCAGCTGCATCACTCCTAGAATATCCACTTACAACTGCTTAAAACAACTAGCAAAGTTAGGGTCTGGGCTACTTTCTTTGAATTGAATTGAATTGAATTTATTATCTTGTGTACCAGTGCACAATGAAAAGCTTTGTCTTGCAAGCATTACAGGCAGGTCACACAGTTAAGTAGCATAGCTAGTAAATAATAGGTAAACAGCGGCAAAAACAAAAACACAGGTACAGGCGAATGTTAAGAGTTTGTGAGTCCATTCAGTATTCTAACAACAATAGGGTAGAAACTGTTATGAAACTGGCTGGTGCATGTTTTCAGGCTTCTGTACCTTCTCCTCGATGGTACAGGTTGTAGAAAAACATTGCCAGGGTGGGATGGATCTTTAAGATTGCTGGCGGCCTTTCCTTGACAGTGGACCTGGTAGATGAATTCTATAGATGGGAGATTGACCTTTGTGATTGTCTGGGCCAAGTTCACCACTCTCTGTAACCGTCTCCGATCTTGAATGGCACAGTTGCCATATATCCAGACAGAATGCTCTCGACAGCACACCTATAAAAATTGGCAAGGGTATTCACCATCATGCCAAATTTTCTCAGCTGGCCTGAGGGAAAAGAGACGTTGTTGGGCCTTTGTAACCAGTACATCCATATGAAGAGTCCAAGAAAGCTTGTGGTGGATGATTACTCCCAGGAGCTTGACACTCTCCACTCATTCCTCTGTATTGTTAATGTGTAGGGGGCATGAATAACATCCTGCCGAAAGTCAATAATGAGTTCCTTGGTTTTGCTGGCATTGAGAGCTAGGTTGTTCTCAGTGCACCATTTTTCCAGGGCTTCCACCTCCTGTCTGCAGTCTGTTTCGTCGCCATCTGACTGACTGTAGTGGTGTCATCAGTGAAATTGTAAATGGCATTAGTCTGGTATTTGGCGACGCAGTCATGGGTATACAGTAAGTACAGTAGAGGGCTGAGTATGCACCCTTTGGAGGCTCCAGTGTCGAGTGTTAGTGAAGTTGAAATATTGTCCCCAATCTTCACTGATTGTGGCCTGTGGGTCACGGAACTGAGGATCCAGTTGCAGAGAAAGGGGCGTAGTCCGAGATCACTAAGTTTAGTAATCAGTCTCGAGAGGATAAAAGTGTCGAAGGTTGACTGTAATCAATGAGTAGGATTCTTACATAGCTGTTCTTGGTATCAAGATGTTCTAGGGAGAAGTGAAGGGCAAGTGATGTGGCATCTGACGTGGATCTGTTGGTCCAACGGGCAAATTGAAGTGGGTCAAGAGTAATAGGGAGGCTGGAGTTGACTAATGCCACGACCAGCCTTTCAAAGCACTTCATAACCACTGACGTTAGGGCCACTGGCGGGTAGTCATTGAGACATGCAGCATGAGCCTTCTTAGGCACAGGGATGATGTTGGCCCTCTTGAAACAGGCAGGGACAGTGGCCTACTGCAGGGAGAGGTTGAAGATATCCGAGAAGACCTCTACCAGTTGATTTGCGCATGCTCTGAGTGCACAACCTGGTACTCCATCCGGTCCCATAGCTTTCCTTGGATGCACATGATGGATAACTGATCTGACCTCTGAAGCTGGAATCTCCTGATCCCATCAAGAACTCATTGATATTGTCAGGATGTTACATTGTATCGACAATCAGGACATTCTTCCGATAACTATTTTCAATTACCATCATTGTAACTGGATTACTCCATTTCCAAAAGCATTGCATCTTTTCCCATTTTAACTAACCTTATTGTACAAGATTCCTATAAAACCTGGCTTCACCCTCAGCTCGAGGAAGAGAATCCTTGATCTACCTGAACAGACTGTCAGCTCTGTGTCAGCCTCGTAATTTCTCTTTCAGCGATATCGCTTGTAAGAAACAGCTGGTCAATTTCTGTCTGTGTGGTCTCTGCTTTATTGGGCTAATTTCTCCGATAATTGGGAATGTCAAAATCACCTATTATAATTACCCAATAATTACACTTACACCTCCCCACCTCTGTGAACTGTCTACATTTTTGCTGCTCTACTGCCTGCTGATTCTTTGGGGCCTATAATATACTCCCAGTAAAACTGCTGCCCCCTTAACATTCCTACAAAGCCTTGTTTAAGGACCCTTCCAAGATATCACAGAGTCATATAGCGTGGAAATAGACCCTTCAGGCCAACAATACCATGCCAACCAAGTTTCCTAAACTAAGCTAGTCCCACTTGCCTGCAGTTGGCCCATCCTTTTCAACCAATCCAAAGAACAGAAGTTCCTCATTCTCAGACCCACTTCCATCCATCTTTTCTGCACGGTGTCTAAAGCCTTGGCATCTTTCTGAAAGTGAGATATCCAGAAATGAACAATATACTCCAGGTGAGACTGCACCAGTGTTCTAAAGAGCAGCCGTAATTTCCTCACTTGATGATTTCCTTCCTTATTTCCTCCCACTGCATCAGTGCCATTTTGCAAGTGGAGTACCGAATACTTGAGAACAATATTTCAAACATAGCTTTTTGACAGATCTCAGTCAAATCCCTTGAGACTTACTAAGAGTGTTCAAAACATTCATTATTTTGTGCTCATGTCTTCGTTTGCAAAGCTCCAAAAATAAAGACCATAAAATGACCTACATTCAATGAATCCTCGCTGAAACACACTTTGGTCTTCAATGACACACAGAAAGATAGCTACACATTCTTGCTACAGGCCCAGTGACCGAAAGGTCATGCCACAATCAGAAGGCCACAGGTTTATGACTCATTTCTCAGGCCTGACAAGGATGAGTGCAGCATTGTTAGAGGGCTGCCTTTCAGATTGCCCTCAGAAGGTTCAGAAGCTATGAATCTAAAGCTGCATTTTCTTATTAAGACCAAATAGACTTTGCAAGATAATGTAGCATGATGCCCTGGCTAAACATTAATCCCTTTTCCAACAAGCCCCAGGCAGGATAACAAGGAATCCACCTAACTGTTAAATCTAGCTGACCACAACATCAGAAAAGGATGGGCAGGCTGGCTCTCTTTTCTCTTCGAGAAAACGGAAAGCTGAGGTCTGAGCTGGAAATCTATGTGCAATACGTCCACTGTTTCCTTTTATCTACAGAAGTAACTTGATTGAAAAACTAATTTATTGTAGTCAAAAACACAAATTGCTGAAAAGGCTCAGCAGGTCTAGCAGCATCTGTGGAGAGAAAGCAGAGTTAACGTTTTGGGTCCAGTCATCTTCAGAACTCAAAGTTATTGATGTTCTTTAAAGAAGTGACTTGTGTTGTAGATAAAGGGGAACAAGTGGGTTTATTGCACTTAGATTTTCAGCAGGCATTGATAAAGTACCACATCAAAAGTTATTATGCAAATTAAAAGCTCATAGAGTTGAGGCAAACATATTGGCATGGATAGAAGACTGGGGTGACTAATGGGAAGCAGAGAGTAGAAATAAGTGGGTTTTTTCAAGCTGTAGGATGTCACAAGTGGTGTGCCAGAGGGTCAGTGCTGGGACCTCCACTCTTTATAACATTTATAAATGACTTGGATGAAGGGATCAAAGATATGTTGACTAAATTTCCTGAAGGCACAAATATAGTTAGGAAAGCAAAGTATGAAGGAGACTTAAGGGGCCTACAAAGGCGCATAGATGTTTAAGTGAGCGGGCAAAGATCTGGCAAATGGAGTATAATATGGAAAAAGGTGAAAAGGTTCATTTTCGTAAAAAGATTTTGTCTGGAGGTACAGTAAGTAATCAGGAAAGCTAATAGAATGTTCATGTTTATTGTGAGGTGAATTAAATGGAAGAGTAGGGATGTTATGCCTTAGTTATACATGGTATTGGTGAGACTTCATCTGGAGTACAATGTACAGCACTGGTCACTGCATTTAGGAAAGGATGCTAATGCATTGGAAGCAGTTCTGAGAAGATTTACTCAATGAATACTTAGAATTAGCAGATTGTCTTCTGAAAAAAAGCCTCGACCTATACCCTGTGGAGTTGAGAAGCCGAGATGACTTAATTGAAGTATAAAAGATTCTGAGGGGACTTGATCAGGTGGACATGGAAAGGATGTTCCCATTTGTGGGACAATCTAGAACTAGTGGTCATGGTTTAAAAATAAGGTTCATCCATTTAAAATACAGATGAGGAAAAAGTATTTCACTCAGAGGGTTGAGAAAGGAGTTTAGCAGCAAAGATGGTTGAGAAACAATGGCAGACATTTAAGAAGATGTATTCCAGTGAGGAAAAATGAATCCAGCAAGGGGATAATGGTTAACCAGAGAAGTTAAGGATATCATCAATTTGAAAGAAACAAAAGATCCAATTTAGCAAGATTCGTGGTAAGTTAGAGAATAGGGAAAGTTTAAAAAAGCAACAAAGGACGACCAGAGACATAATAAAGAGGGATAAACTTTGAAGGTAAACTTGCAACTAATATCACGATGGGCAGAAAGAGCTTTTCTACATACATAAAATGAATGAGAGAAGCAGAAGTGAACATTAGTTCTTTAGAGAATCAGGCTGGAAAATAACAATGGGGAACAAGGAAATGGCAGAGGACTTAAAAAATACATTGTACCAGTTTATAATTGAAAGACACTGATAGCATTCAAAATTACAAAATAATCAAGGAGCCAAAGGAGGACTGGAAATAAATACAATAACCATCAATGGAGAAAAAGTGTGAAGAAGACTCACGGGGCTAAAAACTGATATATTCCCTGGACTTGATGGGATGCATCTTAGAATATTGAAGGAAGCAGTTACAGAGATAGTGCATGGATGGGCAGTGATCTTCCAGGAATCCTTAGATTCTAGAAAACTCCCAGAGAATTGGGAAAACTCCAATGTAATATCTTTATTCAATAAGGAAAGGACAGAGAAAACAGGTAACCACAAACAAGTTAGTTTAACATCTGTTGTTGAGATAACATTAGGGTCTATTACAAAGGATGTTATAGTAGAGCATTTAGAAATACATAATATAATCAAACAGAGTTATCATGACTTCATTAAGGGGAAATTATGCTTGGCAAATTCACTAGAAGTTTTTGAGAATGCAAATGCAGGATTAATAAAAAGGAAGCAGTGTATGTAATATATTTGGATTTTCAGTCGGTATTTTAAAAGGCAGCACACATTAGGCTATTTAATAAGGTAAGGGCCTATTGTGTTGGGGGTAGTAGACCGGCAAGCACAGAGGATTGGTTAAAGAGTAGAAAACAGATAGTTTAGATAAGGAGAGCATTTTCAGGATGGTAACCTGTAACGGGTGAAGCACCACACATCAGGGCTGAGGCCATGGTTATTCACAAATATGCCCATGACTTAGTTCAGAGAAGTGAATGCACTATAGCCAGGTTTGTGAATGCCAAAAAATAAGGGGGAAAGGCAAGTGGGGAGGTCAACTCTTAAGGGTATGCAAGGGGATGTGGACAGGTTAAAAGAGTGGACAAAAAAAACTTCTCAGATGGATTATAATGTGCAAGAATATAAGGTTATGCACTTTGTGAGGAAGATTAGAGAAGCTGAGTATTATTTAAATGGAAAAAGACAGCAGAAAGCAACAGAAGAGATGGATTTGAGAGTCCTCATGCATGAACCACAAAATGTGAGCATTCAGTTCAGCAAGTAATGGGGAAGGGAAACGGAATTTTGGTATTTATTTCAAAGGAAATGGAATATAAAAATAGGAATGGTTTGCAAAAATGATTCAAGACACTAATCAGATGACAGCTGGAATACTGAGAGACTTAGATGGAGCAAATGGAAAGAGACTCAGTTGGAGCATGGAGGTGAGGTTAAAAAAATTAGCCTGAGGATTTATTGACTGACCTGACCGCACTAAATACCAAAGTGTATTGGTCTTCAAGATCAACAACAACAGCTGCCACACATCAATCTCCACAGTCCAACAGCAGAAATGTCCTACATTTTCAGCTATTACGGGCTCCTTATGGATTCTGCAATGAGTTATTGAGTTGTTGTGCATCACGTAAGGAGCACCTGAAAACTGTTTTGTCAAACTGGGGATGGAAGATGAATTGTGACATTTGGATGGGGTGGGGAAAGATCATTTCCATAACAATCCAGAATGTATTAATAAATCAATGGAATAATAAATCAATAGATTAAAAATTCAAGTATATTATCCCCTGCCAAACACAATTTGATTTCAGTCATGCATGAACAAGGAAGAGCTGATTGAACACATGAGAATATTCCAGCATTACAGCCTTCAAAAAGTCTCTCACTCAGCTGTTACAACTCCTTAACTACACCAGACAGGGACTACCTTACCACTATCAACTGGAAAAGCAGACACACATATTTTCGCAATACCACCCACCATCCATACGGCTCACTTTCATGTTACAACTCAGTTGTACATAATGCAACCAGTTTGACATTAAGGAATTGTTTAAGAAGGGCTTAAGATATGCCATCTCAATCAGGAAGGAGAAGTCTCATATCTCAGCTCATTCTGGCAGGAGAGGGTCGGATCAATGGACCATGCAGGAAGAGGAGTCGCAGATGATGGGCTCATCCAGGAGGTGGAGATTCAGACCAGAGCCAGATCCAGCAGAAGGCGTTTCAGATTCTAGGCCTATCAGGGATGGTCAGCCTCAGATAACAGGTCCTTCCTGAAGGAGAAACCCTAGATTACAGAACCAGTCAGGAGGAGGAGCCTCAAATTACAGTCCCACTTGGAAAAATCCTAAAATTACAGGAGGAACAACCTCAGACTACAGATCCTGCTGGGAGAAGACTCATGTTACAGGCCCACCCAGGAAGAGGAGCCTCAGATTCCAGGTCCATCTGGGAGGAGTTCTCTCAGATTACAGGCTCTTCGGAGGAGACAAAACTCACATCACAGGCCCACCCAGGAGGCCGAGCCTCAGATTACAGGCTGATCATGAACATTGTTTGAGTCATACAGTACATAACTGTACCTGCATCTACCATTTCCTTTGACAGTTTATTCCACATACAAACCACCCTCTGTTCTGCCAAAGATCATCAAGAATGGGAAGATTTTGGGCAATTTCATCACTTCTTCCATTTCAAAAGTGTTAGTGTAGTGTAGTGTTTTGATCGTTAAGTAATTCTGAAACGTAGTCACTGAACCTTTGCAGAGAAAGCTCCCACAAGCAGTAATGTAGCAATGACCAGACGATATGTATCTCTTTTCAGTCATCTTTGGCTGAGGAATAACCATTAGCCAAAGAGGGTTACCCCGAAACTTCATTAAAAAAGGGATTGCTGGATATTTTGTGCCCAGAGGGCAGATGAGGCTTCAGTTCAACATAACATTTGAAAATGGGCACCTCTGATAGTGCAGCACTCCCTCAGGTCTCCACTGGAATGTTAATCTGGACTGTGCACTCCAGGCTGTGCAGTAGGACTTGAACCTTCAACTTATTGACTCAAGAGGCGACAATGCTATCATTTGGGCAAGGTCGATACCTCTGTTGTACTGAATATACCTGTTGCTGCTGTTGCTGCTGCTGCTGCTGTGACAGTAACAAACTCCTGCTTGTTAAAGCATTAATCATAAATAGCTTTCCTCACTCATCATCAGGATACCCATTCTTTATGGGCATCTGCACCAATGATTTATTACATCTCCACCAACCAACGATTGTTGGAATTAAGCGATTAAAAGGAAAAGCATCTGCAATTCACTTTAACAGCACATTACCGAGTGAAAGCTGTTAAAATCCACTGGCATCCCATTATAAACTGTTCCAATGAAGCAGCTCACAGCATTTAAATTCTAATAAATTGCTGCCGTTATCATCTGCAAAACACTTTGCAAAAGGTCATATTTCAAGTCAACGTCACATTAATTTTTTACATCCACCTTGTATGTATTATTCAAAGATCATGCTCTGTAAGCCAGATCTGGGCATTGATTATTGTCAGATTCAAATCTTTCAGGATACCTCATAACACTCAATACTTAAAACCAGCAACAAAATCTAAGTTTTTTTTGTTATAATCAAAGTGTTTTACAGCATCGCAGGGTGCTCGTCAAAAGCAAGCTTCAAACAAAAATCAATACTGAGCTAAATGAAACAAACCTGGGGAAGCCTAACCAAAGGTTGGTCAGAGATAGCTTTTAAGGAGCATCTTAAGTAAAGAGAGAGACAGAAAAAACAGTTTAAGGAGGGAATTCCAGAATTTGGGAGCGAGACAACCAATGACACAGGATTCAAACTGAGGATATATAAATCCAGAGTTAATTTGGCACAAAATTGAACGTTTATGCTGGACTCAGGTTGTGTCCACTGGTACTTCCATCTTTAAGATTTTGACATCCAATAACTAGGATAACATCCTGTAAATTGACACCCCTTAGGTATTGCTGAAAGGGAAACATTGTCTAGAGGACTAATTGGCCAATTTGTGTCCCCTCTCCTCTTCATTTTTTAGATTAGATTAGATTACTTACAGTGTGGAAACAGGCCCTTCGGCCCAACAAGTCCACACTGCCCCGCCGAAGCGCAACCCACCCATACCCCTACATTTTACCCCTTACCTAACACTGCGGGCAATTTAGCATGGCCAATTCACCTGACCTGCACATTTTTGGACTGTGGGAGGAAACCGGAGCACCCGGAGGGAAACCCACGCAGACACGGGGAGAACGTGCAAACTCCACACAGTCGCCTGAGGCGGGAATTGAACCCGGGTCTCTGGCGCTGTGAGGCAGCAGTGCTAACCACTGTGCCACCCATTAGCAGGGACAATACAGAAATAAATCACCACAATGTCATCCAACCTTTATTTTTGACCAGAAGCAAAGTGACACAGTTTATCACATGTTAAATAAGCCTCCATAAAAAGAGATAACCACAAACATTTTCATGTAGGCTGAGCATTTATAATCGTTGCATCCTTGCATCAATATATCTCATTTACTTTGTCAGAGGCATAAAGTCTGTAATACTTAGCTCACAGTTGACCAGCACAGCTACTTTGTCTGTATTAATTCAGAGGATAGAAACACAGTCATTGGGGATTATTGCACCAGCCAGATTTCAAGTATGACTTGGAACATGTTCGAAGGTGGTTCAGTTGAGACAGAGAAACAGAGAATGTGTGGGTCCAGAAAAGAGTCACCTGGGATCAACAGGTAGGTGCTGTAAAACACAACACCTTGAGGTTATCTTTATCCACTGCTTGATCGGTAGCAGGAGAGCAGCCATTCTTGATCATATTACAATCGACTCTCCCAAATGTAAAGTACACTTCAATCAGGTGTAAACAGGTTGACCTTAGACGGTGACATAACCAGCAAAACAGCGGCTCCATACTTCACTTTCAAGACAGGAGAGCACATTTTTGTGCAGGGGGAGATAGAAACATGTGTCAATGTGGTTTACAGAACTTAATGATTGTTGGTAGAAATGCAGCATATGGGGTCTTGTAGCATGGTGGTCATGTCTCTACCTGTGTGCCACAAGATCCAGATTCCAGTGCCACCTGGCCTGGTGTTGGGTGTCACAGCATGTACAAGCAAGCCAATTAAAACTTTTTTATTAATTGCAGACATGAAATTAAAAACAAACACAAAAAAAAGCAGGTGAGGCAATCTTTTTAAAACAAAATCAAACCTGCTTCCTTTCTCAAGTCATACTGTTGCTAAATCGGCAGAGTCAAAAAGGAAATGCCTTTGTTTGCCCACCCCCTGAACAGAAACAACGCAGACTTCCGTCAAATTCAAAATGACTGAAGAAATGTTCCTTCACCCAAATATCAACGAATCATTTGCCACGAGCAGTGATTTCGAGCTGGATCATTTATTATTGATGAAAGGTACAATCATGACTTTACAGAAAATATACTGCCTCCATTAGGTTCTGTCTAATCTACAAGCTAACCTTTACTGAGTTCACCAGAAGGTCAGCTATCAGGAAAAGAGCTGTGCACTTTGGGTCTCCTTGCTTTATTTTCCTCTCTTCAATAGCATAGATGCTTCAATTAACCTTCAAAGGCACGGAAACATAGGACTACATATCACTCCGGTTCGCTGCAGGCACCCCGGACTTAGGCACGATCATTGGAAGGCGGAAGTCAGGCTGATCTATTCCCAAAATGCACTGCTGCAGAGATGGAAGAAAGAATAAGCAACTGAGAGAGCCATCATCCCTTCTCCAGTCAGATCTGTAGACCTTATCCAGTGCTGTGACAAGTAGCATTGTGAACAAAAGGAGATAGCCATTTTAATTTGACCAGAAACTTAACAGATTTTTTAAAAATCCATATACAAACTAAAGTGAGGGCACTGCACACACTTCATCCAATATTGTACTGATATTATCAAGGAGATCTTTATGGACAGCAAATTCAACACAAGATAGGCATTAAAATTAACCGTACTCCATTTACCAATAGTAAATACCAACAATAAAAGTGATGTTAAACCAGAATAACAAGAACTTGTGCAGCATTTTGAGAGAATGCTGTTTTCATATTCCCCTGTTGTATCTGCATGCCAATTGATTTTGTATATCCAACCTCAGGATCACCATGGAACCTCAAATGCAATCTCCAGATCCAGAGATACAAGCGAGAAAAAGTAAAAAGCCTGATTGACTGCAAACCTGGTTATGGTCACTATTCACCCAACAGGAGCCCTGCACATTGAAACAATTCAAAAATCACATTCAGACAGTGTATAACTCCACACGACCACTATCTCTCCAGCACACACTAGGGATGACTGGACCCAGTGACGCAAATGTTACAAGGTTTTCATTGAGGCAGTGGAGAATTAATCAAACTTTTGCTCAGGCAACCAAAGGCACTATTTAATGCAAGTTGGGGTGCAGAGTAACTCTGACAGTTCAAAGTCTGAGAAGATTTGTAGCTCGGGTGCTCATTGTTGTGGTTCTGTTCGCCGAGCTGGGAATTTGTGTTGCAGACGTTTTGTCCCCTGTCTAGGTGACATTCTCAGTGCTTGGGAGCCTCCTGTGAAGCGCTTCTGTGATGTTTCCTCCGGCATTTATAGTGGTTTCTCTCTGCCACTTCCGGTTGTCAGTTCCAGCTGTCCGCTGCAGTGGCCGGTATATTGGGTCCAGGTCGATGTGCTTATTGATTGAATCTGTGGATGAGTGCCATGCCTCTAGGAATTCCCTGGCTGTTCTCTGTGGGGAGAAAGTAGCATAGAGTACAATAGGTGAGTGGGGGAGGGAATGAAGGTGATAGGTCAGGGAGGAGAGGGTTGAGTGGATAGGTGGAAAAGGAGATAGACATCCACCTATCCACTCCACCCTCTCCTCCCTGACCTATCACCTTCATCCCCTCCCCCACTCACCCATTGTACTCTATGCTACTTTCTCCCCACCCCCACCCTCCTCTAGCTTATCTCTCCACGCTTCAGGCTCTCTGCCTTTATTCCTGATGAAGGGCTTTTGCCCGAAACGTCTATTTCGCTGCTCCTTGGATGCTGCCTGAACTGCTGTGCTCTTCCAGCACCACTCATCCAAAATTTAATCCAGTCCATGAACACATGATACATTGTCTCCTTATGATTCCTGTTACATCTCAGTTATCAATGATATTTTGGTCAGGTGTTTTTTTTACAAGAAAAAGTGCTTGGAATTTAAAAATTAGTGGATTGCTAAAAACAAAAAAGGAATCGGATAAATATTTGGACTGGCAAAATGTTGCATGGCTGCAGGAAAGACTGGGAGTATGGGTTAAATTGGATTGCACTGTGAAAGAATTGACACAGGGATGCCGGGCCACCTGGGGTGTATCATACTTGGCCTTGCCTGTTTTCTGATATACTTTCTTCTTCACTGCCGTTTTGCCTCCAATATTTGGTGCCATGTTGCAGTCTGTTGTTGAATAAGACAAAAGTGAGTCTCAATCAGTGGCAGAGTGCTGCTGTCACTGAAGAAGTAATCTATAGAAAAACAGAACATTAGACAAATTCAGGAGGTCTGCCAGCATCTATAGAGACAGTTCACGTTTCAAGTCCAGAATGCTTCCTCCTCTTCTGCTAAGTTTTTGCATCATTCTGTTTACTTCAGACTTCTAGCATCTGCATTATTATGCCTTTATTTGAGTTGTAATCCACAAATGGAGGTTAATGTTCTGAGGACATGGGTTTGAATATCAGTATATGGTTAAATTGAAATTTAATTAAGAAATCTGAAATTAAAAAGCGAGTCTAAACCACCATTGTCAATCACAGTAAAAAACCATCTGAGCCAATTACTGCCCCACCAATCTACTCCCAAAATGATGGAAGGAGTTGCAATCAATGCTATCAAGCAACGCTTGTATAACAACAACCTGCTCTTTGATGATTGGTTCCTCCAGGTGACTCAGTTCCTGACCTCATTACAGCCTTGGTGTCAGCATGGACAAAAGAGGTGAACTCTAGAGGTGAGGTGGCAGTGACAACCCTTAATACCCAGGCAGTATTTGACTGTGTTTGGCACCAAGGAGCCTGAACAAAACTGGAGTCAATGGAAAACGCTTAATTGTCTGGAGTCATAACCAGCAGAAAAGGAAGACAGTTGTGTTTGCAAGAGGACAATTATCTCAGCTCTCAGACATCTATGTAGGGGCTCCTTAGGGGAGTGTCTTAGGCACTTCCATCTTCAGCTGCTTCATCAGTGACCTTCCCTCCATCACAAGGGCAGAGGTTGGGACGTTTGCTGATGATTCAGCAGTATTTGCAACTTCGCCAATACTGAAGCTGTCCATGCCCAAATGCAGCTAAACCTGGACAATATCTAGGATTGGGTTGATGAATGGCAAATAACATACGTACCACACAAATGCTGGGCAATAACTAACTCCAAGAAAGAGAGAATTAAACCATTGCCCTTTGACATTGAATGTCATTGCCATCAGTTTGAAGAATGTTGTCCACAAAATGACTGCCACAAACATTTGCAAAGCAGTAATGATGCACTTGCAAATCTGTTGCAATTCTCTGCTTCTGAGAAGACATATTTGAGCTGGCACACTTTCTAACGTAAAGTCATTCATTTTGAAACAGCACATGCAACTCTAAGAAAAAAGACATGGAATAGTCTGTAAATGAAAACATTGCGCTGTGTTGCTTTGATGATATTTCTGTGTAAATCAGCAACATGAACGGAGTAGAACAGTGACATGCTGTTTTTACAATGTGATGAGAGCTCTTAGAACCAACCCAGACAGATGGGTTACTCCATGCCACTCGTAAGGGCGCCTTATAAATTAGTTTGTGCATGGAAATCTACTCTGGTAGCTGCAAATGCACTCAAAGAATCCTAAAGGACAGCAACTAACAGGTATTGGAAAGGTTACAGGCAAGTCAACCAAAAATGGTGTGATGATAAGATGAATTGTGAAACATATCAGGAATAGCAGCTACCCAGTGGGTCTCCAGTTACCAAATGGTTTACATGTAGTTGGTCACAGTTCAGTAAAATATCCAGTTCAGTACTTCCCTCCCTCTGCAAATTACAAAGTACATGAGTTCTGCCACATCCTTCTAAAGTTTTGTATGTGGGTAGCTCCATGGTCTAAAGTGTGGCAAGCAGTTTATGAAATTTCAAAGTTTATGACAAGTTAACAAAAACCAAAAAGCAACATTTCTCAAACTGCAGAAAACATATATATTAGACATTATTTCACAAAAGCTTTCAGCACATGAACAGTTCAAATCACACTTTGTGCCTCTGCTTGGTCCTATAAATAACGAACACTGTGTTTAATTGCATTGACCAATCCTATAAAGGCAGCTGCTGTACTAGTTTTCAAGCAGGCATTAGCCTGTTTCAACATCCTGCCTGGAAATGCAAGCTTCCCACCCAGAATAGTGTTTCTCTCTCACACAGACACAAACAGAAATACAGACACACTGGCTTATTTGTGGTAGCTCCTTTCTGTCCTTATAAATCTTCATGTGTGTGTGGGTGGCACCGCATACAACTCTTCAAATATTCAAATGAAATGCTGAGGTTTCTTTTTTGGAAAGAACGATACTTTTTTTAAGAAACAGCTTGATGTGCCACATTTGGTGGTGGCATCAACCCCAATGCCCACCAGACCACCAGCTTGAAGGAGACTCACAATGTTTGGCTCCAGACTGAGTGGCCAGGCACTGACTCTCTGCAAAGACAAAGCAAAATAAATTCAGCCGAAAACATGAAAAACAAAATTCAAACAATCAGGCAGAGCTTCAGGATAAGAAGAATAGAGATGCTACCTCCAAGAGAGACAACTGCTGATTATGGACAGTCTACATAATGGAAAACACAGTGAAATGCTTGTTAAGGCAGAATTTTCTTTTACATTTATCAGTGGTTGCTAATTGCAATGTTTAGTATCAACATGGCTCTGGAGTGAGTCCGCTTTTCCAGTTTTGTTTTGTCATTTATCAACTAACCCTTACTTTATTGGCCAGTCAACGTCATTGTCACTACATAGTTGGTTCAAGAGGAGCTACAGCTGCATTCAATCAACCCAACAATAATCAGTGGCATTTACCTCAGAAAATTCCTTTTAGGAAGGTGGGAAAATAAGGGAAAAAAGGGCGTTTGAATTATACTCAAATTAAAACAAAATGTCAACAACAGTGGGGAGAAAACGAGGCTATTCCCTCGCATCAGGCCTATAGCCTGACCTGCTTTCTGCAATGATGCCTTCATTTCACTGCAGACAGGAGCATGGGCAGACCAACAGTAAGAGTCATTAAGGTTTATTCTTTGGAGTTATTGAACCCCTACAGTACAATGCAAAAATACCGACAACCAATCTCCAGTTTTTATCCACGTCACATGCGGATAGGGCCTTGTCCCAGAACATTCAAAAGCATATTTGAAGTCAGCCGAAGGAATGACCGGGTTAAGATTATAAATAAGGTTCTATCAATTATTGACAGCCTGTTTGGAAAGCAGGAATGGAATCCCAGCTTTCAGTGACATTTACATGATACTGAGCTGTTAACAGCATTGGATGAGAGATGGGCAAGAAGGAGGGATAGAGAAGTGAAGAGGATAAGGCACGAACCAGCACACTGGTTGTGACTTACCCAAACCAGCTACACTGATGATGCCTCCTTATACCTCATGCCTAATTGGAAGCACCCAGTTGGAGGAATATTTTAAATTTGCTATTATTCAACATGCGAGTTTTGAGAAGATTTGTAGCTCAGGTTGAGGGTTTGGATGTAGGTTTGCTCGCTAAGCTGGAAGGTTCATTTCCAGACGTTTCGTTACCCTACTAGGTAACATCTTCAGTGGGCCTCAGGCGAAGCAATGCTGAAAATTCCTGCTTTCCATTTATATCTTTGGGTTGGTGATGTCATTTCCTGTGGTGATGTTATTTCCTGTGGTGAAGTCACATTGAGTTAGACCCAATCTACCGACCCCTGAGAAAAGGAACAGGAAGTGACATAACATCACCACAGGAAATGACATCACCAACCCAAAGAAATAAACGGAAAGCAGGAATTTTCAGCATTGCTTTGCCTGAAGCCCACTGAAGATGTTACGTAGTAGGGTGATAAAACATCTGGAAATGAACCTTTCAGCTCAGCGAACAAACCTACATCCATTATCTAACATTCTGCCAGAGGAAGTGGTAGATGCAGGTACAATTACAACATTTAAAAGGCATTTGGACAGTATATGGATAGGAAAGCTTTAAAGGGATGTGGGCCAAACACAGGCAAATGGGACTGGTTTAGTTTGGGAAACTTGGTCGGCATGGATGTGTTGGACCGAAGGGTCTGTTTCCATGCTGTATGACTCTGTCTGCACTCACTCAATGAATTGTTGCCCAAATATTCAACTCATTTCTTCATCAGGACCACGGCTCTGTTGTCAAGATTACTAATGCTGAACTCATGTCACTTTTATGTTGTAGGAAAAAAAGTCAAGAATTAAGCTCTCTTTTACAGATTCTTTTTAAACAAGTGGGGTGGTGGGAATCCAGTATACCCTGCTTGAAAGGGTGAGGACTTGCTCTTCCCAACAGCTATTGTTTATCTTACAAAATTCAGTTTAGCAGACAGCCTTGAGCTGTTGAATTGTTCCCTTGTTGATTGGTGGGACTTTGGCAATGACTGTCAGGCTATGAAGGCTGATCATACTTGTGCCAGATTGTCATATATTTCAGTAATCTTTCTATGACACAATCACGAAGACAATGATGCTTAAACCCAATGGCACAGACACAGGCATCCAGAGCATTTGAGTTCAGAAGTTGAACTGAAGGTTTGAAGATTTTCCAAAGTTTGTCTCTTGTCATCTACTTCTGGAATCCGTCTCTTTCGCTGTTTGCTTTAGGGCTGCGATTAGATTAGATTCCCTACAGTGTGGAAACAGGCCCTTCGGCCCAACAAGTCCACACCGACTCTCCAAAGAGTAACCCTCCCAGATCCATTTCCCTCTAACTAATGCACCTAATACTACGGGCAATTTAGCATGGCCAATTCACCTGACCGACACATCTTTGGACTGGGAGGAAACCCAAGCAGACACGGGGAGAATGTACAAACTCCACACAGACAGTCGCCCGAGGCTGGAATTGAACCTGGGTCCCTGGTGCTGTGAGGCAGCTGTGCTAACCACTGAGCCAGCGTGCCTCCTTCTTCTTGGATCTTTAGTTCTTACATTGTCTTTGCATCAGTCAATAACTGAAACAGGAAATGATCTATCCAGCATTACCAAGTCCCCCAGCATGGATCGTATGATCCAGACATAATTTTAATTGTTGACGTCAAAAATTCAGGAGGTGCCAGTGCTTTGAACTCAGATACGACATGGGGTTTTGGATGCGTACCTCCGGTGGAAGACAGTGTTTGCCGCAATGAGGTTTTGCTAAGCTCATTTTATCAACAATAGGACAATTTGAATCGACTGTTTGCATGTCATTTTATTCTCAACCATTGCTCTCCAGGCCGTGGTGTGATAGCCCACCCCAGAAGTATGACCTTTCTTGTTTTGGGATGACAATGAGGAATTCATCAGAATAGAACCTGTCCCTAACATCTCCATCCAGGTCAAGGGTCAAGTTCTGCACTGATGTTTTCAGCAGAATAATTACAGCTGAAGTGTCATGAATCTTTCATTTAGACAATTATACAAAACCAATCAGTTGCGAATATTTTCAAGTTGAACTCAACTGGGAAAGCACACGATTATCTTGGGAGCTCAGCAAATTTGCAAACAAACGGGTACAGTAGCAAATGGCAGCTTTCCAGGATAAATAGCAAATCCTAACCTTTCACGGAAATGAAAATCGTTACGAATGTCTTCTATTAGGACTCACGCTCTCGTGGGAATTGCTTCTGCCAGGTTTGGGAGTTTATTGCCAAGTGAACACTTTAAACACTTCTTCGCATGCGGAATCCATTCCAAAAGGCAACGTGAGCCGCACTACAAGATGTTCGAAAATCCATCAAATTTCAAATAACAATATGCCGAATCCCCATCACTGCGCCCCCACACACAACCAGTCATGAAAACCAGAAATTAAACAACAATCCAAGTTTGCTTAAAATGTGAAACATATGAAGCATATGAAATCAGAGTAAAAGTATACCATTCAGCTCCTCAAGTCTGCTATGCTCAACAAGATGAAGGATGATCCATTTGTGTTTTTAACTCCAGTTCCCCGTCTAATTCTGGCCATTTTGGATTCCTCTACCTTACAAGAATTTATCCATCTCTGTCTTAAAAAGGCTCAATTAATTTGCCTCCACTTTGAGGGAGTGCATTCCAATGTTAGTACAACCCCATAAGAAAAACCTTCATCTGTCCTGAAAGGGCACTTGCTAATTTTAAATTAAAAATCACACAACACCAGGTTATAGTCCAACAGGTTTATTTGGAAGCACTAGCTTTCGGAGCACTGCTCCTTCATCAGGTAGCTGTCCATCTGATGAAGAGGAAGCGCCTTGAAAGCTAGTGCTTCCAATTAAACCTGTTGGACTATAACCTGGTGTTGTGTGATTTTTAACTTTGTACACCCCAGGCCAACACCAGCACCTCCACATCATGTTAATTATAAAACAGTGTTGCCTCGCTCAGGACTCAGCCATAGAGGAAATATGCTATCCACATCTACGCTGTCAAAACCATTTAGGATCTGATACAGTTCAATGAAGTGATCCTTCAGTCTGCTGGGCTTGAGTGAAAACAAGACCAGCCTGTTCAATTCGATCTTCATTAAGGCAACCCAACCATCCCAGACATCAAACAAGGAATTCTCCTCTGAACTGCCGACAATGCATTTACATCCTTCCATAAATAAGGAGACCAAAACTGCACAGAGTAATCAAGGTGTGATCTCACCAATGTCCTCTATAAAAAGAAGATAATATTGTTCCTATAATGTTTAAGATAGGCGATGACCCAGTGGTATTATCATGAAACTATCTATCCAGAGACCCAGGTAATGTTCTGGGGACCTGGGTTTGCATCCCACCATGGCTGATTATAATATGGAATTTTTAAAAATCTGCAATTAAGAGTCTAACAATGCCATAAAATCATTGCCGATTGTCAGGATTGTTTTATTAATGTCCTTTGGGGAAAGAAATCTGCCAGTGTCATCTGGTCTGGCCTACATGTGACTCCAGACCCACAGCAATTTGGTTGGCTCTTAACTGCCATTTGGGCAATTAGGGATGGGCAATAAATGCCGGTCCAGCCAGTGACACCCACTTCCATGAATTATTTTTTAAACAAGTTCAATTCCTCTTGCAGTGAAAGGTAGCACCCCTTTAGCCTTCTTGGACCTGTCTTCTACCTTTGTGACCAGCACACACAAACCCCTCTGCACATTTGAATTCTGCAGCTGTTCTCCATTTTGAAATACTGTTTGCTTTATTCTTTCTATCAAAGTGAACAGCTTCACATTTTCTCAAATAACCCTCCATGTCAGATCTTTGCTCGCTCCCTCACTCAACCTACCTATATTCATCTGCAACATCCTTAAATCATCTTCATTATTTATTTCCGACCAACTTTAGAGTCATCTTCAAATTTGGCTAGCATGCCTTCGCTCCCCACATCCAAGTCATTCATGGAAATTGTAAAACATTTGAGGCCCCAGCACAGATCTCCTTTCTCCCTTTCGTAAATTCATGCTGACTCTGTCTGATCCTGTCAGTGTTTTCCAAATGCTCAGCTATTAAATCTTTGATAATGGACTCTAGCATTTTCCCTGTTACTGATGTCAGGCTAACCAGTCTACAATTACCTGTTTACTCTCTGTTTACCTCTTTGCTTTTATTGTGGGGTTACAGTAGCAACTCCCCAATCCATAGGAGCTCTTCCATAGGCTAGAGTATCTTGAAAGATTATCTACTATTAACTCCCCATTCTCACTCTCTAGAGGACCAACACTCACTTTGCTTGCTCTCATCCGTTTCAAATACCTGTAGAAACATTTATTTTAAATTCATTCATGGGACGTGTGCATTGCGTGGTAGGCCAGTTTTTATTGGCTATCCCTAATTGTCCAGAGGGCAGCAGAGAGTCAACCTCTCCAGTCAGGAGAAAGTGAGCACTGCAGATGCTGGAGATGAGGTCGAGAGTGTGGTGCCTTTCATCAGGACGTGAAGAATATTCATCACGACAAAGGGCTTATGCCGGAAACGTTTATTCTCCTACTCCTCAATACTGGCTATGCTTTTCCAGCACCACACACTCGACTCTCCAGTCTGGAGCCACACGTTGGCCAGACTGGGTAAGGTCTGCAGATTTCCTTCCCTAAAGAACAGTAGTGAACTCAGATGGGTTTTTATGACAATCAACAGTGTTTTTAATCCAGATTTTTCTTGAGTTCAAACTCCACTAAGTGCATGGTGGTATTCAAATCCATGCCCTCAAAGTATTAGCTTGAGGTTCTGAATTACTATTGGAGTGACATTAACACTGTGTCACCAATATTCACTTTGACATTCATAGCTAACTTCCTTTCAAATTCTAATTTCTTACTCCAGATCAATCTTTCACTCCCTCACCAGTCTGTATACCTAACACTGTTGCCAAATACCTGACTAATGCTGAAAAATGTGTTGCTGGAAAAGCGCAGCAGGTCAGGTAGGATCCAAGGAGCAAGAGAATTGACGTTTCGGGAGGGGCGGGGTTCAAGGGCAGAGGAGTGGGAAGTGGAGGAGATGCAGTGGAGAGCATCGTCAACCACGTCTGAGGGGAATTTGCAGTCTTTGAAGAAGGAGGCCATCTGGGTTGTTCGGTATTGAATTGGTCCTCCTGGGAGCAGATGCGGCGGAGGCGAAGGAATTGGGAAAACCCGCCACTCCAATCGCCACCAGGACAGAAAACCCCTCCCCTCCAATCACCACCAGGACAGAACCCCACTGGTCCTTACCTACCACCCAACCAACCTCCAGATACATCATATCATCCTTCGTTATTTCCGCCACCTCCAAACAGATCCCACCACCAAGGATATATTTCCCTCTCCTCCCTTATCAGCATTCCGGAAAGACCATTCCCTCCGTGACTCCCTCGTCAGGTCCACACCCCCCACCAACCCAACTTCCACTCCTGTCACCTTCCCCTGCAACCACAAGAAATGCAAAACTTGCGCCCACACCTCCCCCCTCACCAAGGCGCCAAGGGATCCTTCCATATCCGTCACAAATTCACCTGCACCTCCACACACATCATTTACTGCATCCGCTGCACCCGATGTGGCCTCCTCTACATTGGGGAAACAGGCTGTCTACTTGCGGAACGTTTCAGAGAACACCTCTGGGACACCCGCACCAACCAACCCAACCACTCTGTGGCTGAACACTTTAACTCCCCCTCCCACTCCACCAAGGACATGCAGGTCCTTGGCCTCCTCCTTCGCCAGACCATGGCAACATGACGCCTGGAGGAGGAGCGCCTCATCTTCCGCCTAGGAACCCTCCAACCACAAGCTTCCTCATTTCCCCTCCCCCCACCTTTCTCAGTCCCAACCCTCGGACTCAGCACCGCATTCTTGACCTGCAATCTTCTTCCCGACCTCTCCGTCCCCATCCCCTTTCCGGCCTATCACCCTCACCTTAACCTCCTTCCACCTATCGCATTTCCAACGCCCCTCCCCCAAGTCCCTCCTCCCTACCTTTTATCTTAGCCTGCTTGGCACACCCTCCTCATTCCTGAAGAAGGGCTTATGTCCGAAACATCGATTCTCCTGCTCCTTGGATGCTGCCTGACCTGCTGCACTTTTCCAGCAACACATTTTTCAGCTCTGATCTCCAGCATCTGCAGTCCTCACTTTCTCCAAATACCTGACTAATGCCATTTACAAGTTCACTGATGACACTACCATAGTCGGTCGAATCTCAGGTGACAATGAAACAGACTACAGATGGGAGGTGGAAGATCAGGAAAAATGGAACACTGAGAACAACACTATTTGCCAGCTCTCAACACTGGCAAAACCAAGGAATACAGAGGTGTAATGAGTGGAGTGTGTCAAGCTCCTGGGAGTGGTCATCCACAACAAGCGTTCTTGGACTCTTCATGAGGACGCACTGGTTACAAAGGCCCAACAACGTCTCTTTTTCCTCAGGCAGCTGAGGAAATTTGGCATGACTCAGGCTTGAAGGGCCGAACGGCCTGTTCATGGGCTGTAAATTTTCTTTGTTCTATGACAGTGAATACCCTTGCCAACTTTTATAAGTGCACCATCGAGAGCATTCCGTCTGAATGTATCATGGCCTGGTATTGCAACTGTAACATTCAAGATTGGAGACGGTTACAGAGAGTGGTGAACTGAACTGAACAATCGCAAAGGCCAGACGCCATCTATAGAATCCGTCTACCAGGCCCGCTGTCAAGGAAAGGCCGCCAGCATTCTCAAAGATCCATCCCACCCTGGCAATGTTTTTCTACAACCTCTACCATTGGGGAGAAGGTACAGAAGCCTGAACACACACACCAGCCGGTTTCAAAACAGTTTCTACCCTACTGTTGTTAGAATACTGAATGGACTCACAAACTCTTAACATTCGCCTGTACCTGTGTTTTTGTTTTTGCTGCTGTTTACCTATTATTTACTTATCTATGCTTCTTAATTCTGATCTGCCTGTATTGCTTGCAAGACAAAGCTTTTCACTGTGCCTTGGTACACATGACAATAAATTCAATTCAGTCATCCAACCTTCCACTTAACTTTATGCAGTTATATAATTTTCCTCAAGTTTGATGCTTTCCCTAACCTATTTCATTAATCACAGATGGTGGGTAATTCCTTCAGATGTTTTCTTCATCAGAAGAATGTATGCATGCCGATGATTCTGAAATCTCCCTTTAAAAGGTCTGTTATTGTCTCGATCAATCTGCTAGCCTAGGGAGCCAGTTCCCTTCAGCTAGCTCAGTTAAAGTACTAGTCTTAGACCTAATCTTCTCCCTATCAAACTGGAGTAACATTCAATTATTTGTGGTTGCTTAACTGAGGTGTACTTTAACTCTAAGGTCACTGATTAATTCTGCGACTTTATACAAGACCAAATCTGACACAACCTGCCCTCTGGTAAACAATCCTCAAAGCATTCGATGAATGTGACAGACAGGAGCTGGGCTGAGAAATGGCAGATGGAGTTCAACCTGGATAAATGCGAAGTGATGCATTTTGGAAGGTCGAACTTGAATGCTGAATATAGGATTAAAGACAGGATTCTTGGCAGTGTGGAGGAACAGAGAGATCTTGGTGTTCAAGTGCATAGATCCCTCAAAGTTGCCACCCAAGTAGATAGGGTTGCTAAGAAAGCAAATGGTGTTTTGGCTTTCATTACCAGGGGATCGAATTTAAGAGCTGCGAGGTTTTACTGTGAGACCACACTTGGAATATTGTGTCCAGTTCTGGTCGCCCAATTATAGGAAAGATACGTAGGCTTTCAAGAGGGTGCAAAGAAGCTTTACCAGGATTCTGCCTGGACTGGTGGGCTTGTCTTGTGAACAGAGGATGACTAAGCTCGGACTTTTCTCCCTGTAGAGAAGGAGGAAGAGAGGTGACCTGATCGAGGTATACAAGGCATGGATAGAGTCGATAGCCAGAGATGATTCCCTAGGGCAGGATTGACTGGCACAACAGATCATAGTTATAAGATATTAGTAGGAAGTTATATAGAAGATGTCAAAGGTAGGTTCTTTACGCAAAGAGTTGTGAATGCATGGAATGCGTTGCCACTGGTGGTGGTGGAAGCAGAGTCATTAGGGACATTTAAGCGACCGTTGGACATGCACATGGACAGCAGTGAATTGAGGGGTGCATAGGTTAGGTTATTTTATTTTAGATTAGGAATAATCCTCAGCACAACATCATGGGCAGAAGGGCCTGTTCTGTGCTGTAATTTTCTATGTTCTATGTTCTATGAAGTCCTTATCCAGGCTACTGCTACCAATCTGATTTTTTCCAATTTTTATGAAGATTAAAGTCACTCGTGATTATGACGAACCCTTCATCACGTGCTCACCTGAACCACGGTTATCTTGGACTATTGCATAAAAGCCCTTCACAGTGCTAGCCCTTCACCTTTACCTACCTTCATACCTTTCTTCAAAGTCATATATGCCTCAATATTCAGAACCCAATCCACATCATCCTGAAACCACATCCCTGTAATGGCGATCAGATCGTATTGATTGACTTCAATGCACATGATCAATTAATTTACAATGAATTACTAAGCTTATTCAAACAGAGTCTTTTTCTTATCTTTGTAACACTTAGTCTTGATTGTTGGTGCATTCCTCGGTTTTGTTTTCTCTCTGCGCCAGCCTGCCATTCTCTGGCCCTTATTTTCCAGAGCCATTATTTTCCGCTCTTACCTTGTCTCCGCTCTTTGATGCAGCACATCTTTCCTCAATTGATCCCTTGCCCCCACTATTTAGTTTAAAGCCCTCTCTACTTTCCTAGTTGATGTGGTTTGGAAGAATCGTGGCCCCAGCACAGGTCCAGTGGAGACTGCTCCAAAGGACCGGCCTCCAATTTTCCCAATTCTGCTGCTATTGGCCCATGAACCAGAACCCACTTCTTCCACATCAGTCTTAGAGCCATGCATTCATTGCGCTAATGTATTTTATGCCAATGTGCATGCAGATCAGGCAACAATTACAATCTTTGAGGTTCTTTTTAATTTCATGCCTCACTCCTTATACTCCTTCAATGAAAACCTGTTCTTAGTTGTACCCATGTTATTGGTATCCACATGGACCACAACTTAAGAGTTGTTGCAGCCTCTCCAACCTATCCATGTAAGTGAAGCCCCTCTACCTTGGAACTATTTACACAAATCCTTCCTGCTTGCTCACAGGTGTTTTCACCTTCTTTCTATAATGTAGAGCCCAAAAATGGAACAAGCTCCAGTTGAAACTAGTACCATAAAGGTTCACCATAATTATCTCCTTACCTTTTTACTCTGTACCTCCATTTATCAAGCCCAAGACCACATGTGTCTTTGTGAACCAGTTGCACACTTGTCCTGCTGTCTCCTTCAACTACTTATGTGCATAAACCTCCAGGGCTCTCTTCTCCTGCCACGTCTATAAAATTGCATCTTTTATTTGATATTGCCTTCCCTCACGCTGCCGACTAAAATCTCTCACCTCACACCTCTCGGGATTCCATTTCATCAGCTATGTGTCCAGCAATTCTCTGACCAAGTGCAACATTTTGGGGGTGTGCAAATGATTGCTAATTCATGATACTACGCAAGTAAAAACAAGCTCTCAGCAGTGAGAATGTAAAGTCCCAATCCACTGTTATACATCCACATATATTGACCAACATATAGATTTCCACGTATTTACAGTAATCATGCACAAAATTTCATATTCCATTCCTCACCCTGTTTTCAAACCCGCCAACCATCAAATAATATCAAAGGCGGCAACTTAATCTAGCCACTTTATTGATTGTGTAGACGGTGCATAAAAACATTCAATAACTGTTGTAGGAACACAGTATTATGTCATGTGAGCCATGTGAATTTCTACCAATAGATTTTTCGGGGAAAGTGCATGATCTCATAGTTCCACAATCAGTATTATACCTTTCAACCTAAAATAAATGTCTGACTATAAAATATTAATAGAAATAAAATCTATTCATAATAATGCACAATATTAATTTTCACAAGTGAATGATGCAAGGTGAAGACGTACTGCCTTGCCAATGTCACTACATTGTCTATGTCCTCCTGAAGTCCATTACCACAGCTCACAAGGTGTCCAAGTTTTGTATCGTTTGCAAATTTTTATTTGGTTTGCATTGCCCGCTATTCTTAACACAACTACTTTTTTTTAAATACACAGGAAGAGAAAGCAAGATGGAAAAACACTCCTTTAAAACGGGGTTTGATACAAATCAAGAAAATACTTTGAGTCATACAGCTTGATTCCAATTGTAAATTTACAGAATGGTGGTTCTATCTCTGCAAGATACTTTCTTGCAACTACACAAAATTAAGAATTTACCATAAGTATTAACATAAGTATTCTAAACGTTCTTTCACCATTTATTATTTGTATAAATAGACCTCTGCCTAAAGACTGAGCACTTTTGCAGTGAAAGCATAAAAAAAGTCCTTACATAATAGGCACAAGGGCTTTGTGTAAGGTCGACATGTTATTTGGAAATAAAAACCAAAACAAAACGAAGTTTGGATTGCAAGTTTTTTTTCACAACTCAAAGAAGCTGGATTTTTTTAGAAATATATTTTTAAAGAAAAAATAGATTTTTTAATATTACAAGTACAAAACAATACAATTCAAAACAGTACAAAAAAAAACCAAGTTTAAAAAACCCAACTCACCCTCATGAACAAATATATAAACATATATTGAAAAATATAGAATAAACAAACTCAAACTGGCTATTTAACTAATAAATAAATAACCAACAACAAACTAATAAATAGTAATAACTCAGCCCAGTCAAACAAAATGCTCATATGTTTACAGCTTCTACTCCCTGGATATTGGACTCGTAAAACACAATCACTACAGCTATATAAAAGCCCTTGTTAATGTGGCAGATAAATCTGTTTCCAGATATTTCAAAAAGGGTTGCCATGTCTTGTAAAAATTCTCAGTTTTGTGGTGTACCATATTTGTGAGAAAATCCAGGGGAATATGCTCCATAACAATCTTCTGCCAACCCGACAGGCCTGGGGGGGTTTTCTGATATCCAACCTAGCAAGATATTATTTCCTGCACAGAACATGAGAATATTGAAAACTTTTTTCTTATGTGCGTCTGCAGGAAATACAGCGGGCAAGCCCAAAAGGAGAGAATTAGGGTCCTTCTCCATCCTTACACCCAAATTCCTCTCCATTGTGTCTGCCACAGCACTCCAATATGTTTGAAGCCTGTCACAAGACCAAAGACAATGAGTAAGAGTGCCCGTGCAGACTTTGCACTTGGGACATGCTGAAGATACCTCTGGTTTAAATTTTGACAAACGGTCTGGGGCTAAGTGGACCCTGTGGAGAATCTTCAACTGTAAAGCATTGGTCCTATTGCAAATTGATATCTTCCTTGCATTCTCCCAAATATCCTCCCATGCCTCTGAAGAAAATTCAACACCCAGCTCTCTTTCCCACATCTTGCAGAGTCGATCAAACTCATCTGAGGGGGCACCACCCAACTGGTGATATAAAGTACTGACAGGGAGTGTATTCTTAGCACTTAGCACCCCTCTCGCTATGTCGGATTGGCAGGGATCAGTCAAAAGTGTGGTCTTTTTTTGAATAAAATCCTTAACTTGAAAAAAACTAAAGAGGTCTCTATTAGATTGCTCGTACTTCTGTACTAACTGATCGAAGGACATCATTACATCTCCCTCTCATAAATCACCCATGCAAGACACACCCCTAGCTGTCCAACGTTTAAATCCTGAACCTATCATCCCTGGTTGAAAACCCAGCATACCCACTAAAGGTGTAAACAAAGATGTTTTGTCAATATTGTCTTCTCTCTGACAAATTGCCCTCCATGCTTTCACAGTATTGATGACTATTGGATTATGACAATACTCCCTTACTATCCTCACTTTGTCCAAAATCAGCAAACTGGTAAGGGGGCACCTTGCCTGGGAAGCTTCGATATCTAGCCATATTGCAAGAGGATCTCCACAAACACGATCACTCATGTCGGACAAAAGCGAGCTTAATTGGTAATTTTTAACGTCTGGAAGGTCCACTCCCTCCAATCTGTGAGGCAGATGCAGCTTACTAAATTTAATGAGGGGCCGCTTACGATGCCAAATAAAGGAGCTGAGCCAGCCGTTCAGCCTCCTAAGTGTTTGCTTATTGAAAATCAGGGGGAGCATCCGTATAGGATATAGCAAACAATCATTTAATTTCTTTCAAAGAATTGGATAAAATTAGCTTTGAACAGCGATCCAGAACTGGAGTAATGAATAGGCCCAAATACACAAAACCCCCCTGTGACCAACTAAATGGGAATCTATAGTCACCCTCAAGACCTAGCTCCTTCATAAGACCACCCATAAGCATAGCTGCTGATTTCGCAAAGTTAATCTTGTACCCTGAAAAAATCTCCAAATGTACAAATGCATTGTGTCAGGCGAAGCACTGAAACTGCTGGATTTGTCAAAAAAGTAGGACATCACCTGCATTCAATGAAATCTTATGTAATTTTGACCCCACTTCTGGAGCTGATATATTGGGATCCCCACGAATGGCCTCTGCCAATGGTTCAATCACCAACGTAAAAAGTAATGGTGAAAGGGGACAGAATATTAAAATTGCTTAATCATACCCCGTTGATGACGACTGCCACGAGAGGGCAACCGTAGAGAACCTTTACCCATCTTATAAAGACTTCACCCAAACCAAACCGCTCCAGATTATAGAAAAAGTACAGCCACTCAACTCGATCAAATGCCTTCTCTGCATCTAGAGAAATCACCAATCCCTGTATTGACTATTGTTGATATGCTTGAATTACATTTAGCAGCCTCCTAACATTATTGGGAATCTGCGACCCTTTATGAAGCCCATCTGATCCTGTTTAATAATAGAGGGTAACGCAGTTTCCAGCCTGAACAAGAGAGTCTTGGAGAGGATTTTAAAGTCCACATTTAAGAGCGAGATGGGCCTGTATGAAGCACAGTCTTCTGGATCCTTCCCTTTTTTAAGGATAAGTGAAACATTGGCCTCTCTCAGAGATGGTGGGAGATAATCTTGATTGTATGAATCATTAAACATATTCAGCATCGGGCCTGACAGTATACTTATAAATTCCTTATAGAATTCACTGGGAAGTCCGTCAGGACCGGGCGCCTTTCCACTCTGAAGCTGCCTCACAGCTTCCTGCACTACTTGCTCTGATCATGGGGCATTGAGAAAGGACGGTTGTTCGGGAGTCACACCCGGGAGCTTCAGATCCTTAAAGAAGATTCCCTTCCCTAATCGCTGTAATGGTTTGTGGGGCACTCCTCTTTCTGGCGAGATATGCTAAGTATTTGCCTGGTTTGTCACCATGCTTGTATAACCTTTGCTTTGCAAAAGCCAGCTCCTTCTTTGCCATCTGCGTGAGCACGGAATTTAGTGCAGACCGCAGTGCCGTAATCCTCTGTAATTTGACCAGCGAGGGCCTGTCAAAGCAGGCCTTCTCAGCTGCCTTTAACCGTGCTTCAAGGAAACATTGCTGCTCACCCTTCTGTCGCTTCCTTCTGGCAGAGTAGGAATTAATTAACCCCTGGCTTAGGCTTTGGTAGTTTCCCAGAGGATGGATGAGCTACCAACCAAGCCTAAGTTGATGTCTAGGAAATTCCCTACAGAAATACTCCAGCAAACTTTTTATCCTTAAGGATAAAGGGATCTCTTCACCACTGTAATGTCCTTAATCTTAACCATAAGATACACTGGAGCATGATAAAAGTTGTAATATTACCAATCGTACAGCATGCCACCAAATCCAGGGTTACTGCAGGGGTCAGAAAAACAATCAATCCTAGTGTGACATCTGGACGGATTGGAGAAAAATGTGAAATCCCTACCTGTAGGATGGAAATGCCTCCAGACATCCACCAACCCTCATTCCCCATACAGACCCAATATCTATTTAGTTTGTACAGAGGATATCGAGGGACCTTTGGGCAACCTGTCTACTGTGGGATCCATGAGACAGTTAAAATCTCCTCCTACAATGATGTGCTAGGACTCGAGACTTAGAAAAAGCGTCTACCAAAAATTTAAGGGGATTTAAAACACCATATTCGTCCCAATTTATTAAAGCTTTAAGAATTACAAACCTCCCGTGTGTGTCTTTAACACACTTTAACAACTTAAATAGGAGACTCCTCCCAACCAATTTAGCCACTCCCCTACTTCTTGTTTTAAATGATGAAAAATAAACTCGGTCAAAGCCATTCTGCTGTAATTTCAGATGCTCCTTGTCATCCAAGTGTGTTTCCTGTAACAAAGCATTATCCACCTTTTCCTTTCTAAGTTTCAAGAGTACCTTCTTCCTCTTAATTGGTGAGTTAATTCCCTTGATATTCCAGGTACACCATTTAATCAAGTCATTAGACATAACCTTCTGCAATAACATTTAAATTCCAGAGGGGAGGAACCTGAACCACAAATCACCAAGCCTTAGTGTCACATGATCCACCAAATATAAAAACTACATAAACTAAAACCACTACATTTAACAAACCTACAAAACTATTGAAAATTAAGAACAACAAAAACCAAAAAACAAACCAACATATAAAGCGCCAACACCCCCTGCCCAGAGGGGGCAACTACCTGTCCCAAACTGCCCATAAGTAGGCATCTAACCATCCCAGCCACCTTCACTTCTCCCAGCTAGAGCCGAACTGCAAACACAAGCAGAAAAGAGTAAACACCACATAAAATACCAATATGAATAAAAAAGTTATTTTTTTAAAAAAGGGGGAATAAATACCCCACCCATCCTTTGATATATCTTAATTTAGAAATTGAAAAGGTACGTCTCCACCACACCAAACATAGTTTAAATCAAATTATTATCAATAAAGGAGAAAAGGAAAGATAAAGCTCCAACCAGACTTCCTCCATTTCTTTCACAAAACAATAAAGACATACCCAAACAACACTATTTATACATACTAAAATTGTTCAATTTAGGTTAGTTTGTCCACAAAGTCTCTTGCCTTCTCCAACGTGTCAAAGCGATGTATGGATCCATCTAAGGCGTTCCGAAGCACTGCTGGATACCTCAGGGAGTACTGAATCCCAAGCTTCCTCATCTTCTCTTGACCCCGTTGTCAGATTTTCGTTTCTGGGTGACCACTGCTGAGAAGTCCTGAAAGAACATGATCTTAGAGCCCTCATAAATTAGGGCCTCCAGATCCTTCTCCTGGACTCTGGAAGCCTCCATGACTCTCTCCTTATCCCAGTAATGATGGAACCGCACCAGGAGAGGACGACGGCATTCACCCAGGGCCATCTCCATGCTGCAACCCGGTGAGCCCTCTCTATCTTCAATTCTCTCATGCCAGCCTCCAAGTCAAGGAATTTCAGCAGCCAGTCCTTAACAAATTCCATTGGCCGCTCACCTTCCTTACCCTCAGGCAGACCGATGATCTGAATGTTTTTTCTCTTGCCCTTGTTCTCAAGATCATCCATTTGTACGCACAAATTACGACCTGCGTCTCCAGGGCTTGGATCCTATCCTTGAATGAACTGGCATCAGCTTCCACCACTGTGACCCTGTGCTCCACCTCATCCGTCCTCTTCTCCAGGTCTCCCAGCTACTGCTCATGCTTCTGCAGCATGAGAAAGACTGGAGCCAGCTTCTCTTCAATCTGTTTCCCCAACATCTCGCGAGATTTCATGAGCTCATTCACCAGGTCCTAGAGAGTAATCGGCTTCGAGGCTGCTGCAGACTGAGCTGCAGACCCGGCCTCGGATGCTCCTCCTCCCTTTCTTGGCATCTCTGGACAGCTGGAGACGCAGGTAAGTTCATTTTTAGAAGTTTCTTGGGACTCCACGATCTTTCTGGAGTCCCAAGATATCGCGATGGTCTGGGTTGGGCGGGTTAAAGGTTTGTCCCGCTTGTGCTGTGATGCAGAGCTCTGCAGTGTGATCTTCTTAGATCACCACCATCTTGGATCCCTGTCGCTAAAGCTGGATTTTGATACTTTCATGGGACATGCCAGCACAAGATGTCTTTGAAAATTAGAAAAAAAGTCCGAGCCCAGCAACAGCTTGCGGATTGGTTTAAAGTGGTTTGACACAGAATTAAGGTGAGAGTATGCGGTTAGCCTCAGACCAGCATGCCTGCCAATAGGCAAAGTTTCTCTCTCTCATATATATATATAAAACACACATATACATAACTATATGTACTATATATGCATAGGCAAACATATTGTATATACAATATATACACATAAATAAAACAGACGAAAAATAGCACCCAGTCTGAAAAAAAAAGAAAACTGCAAATTCAAGTCAAGACCTAGGTCCAACTGACCAGCTACCATATTGAGGAACACCACAGTCAACAACTGAGAAAGAATCACCTCACTCCATCCTTTAAAAATTGGACTCTGATTCAAATACTTTGAGTCTTCTTTTGCCTATATTTTCCACTCAGCATATTCCTGAAACATTCGTTTGTCTTGTCTGTCTGGTCAGTCCAGTCCTATATCGGAATGAATGTGTGTATATTTATATTCTAAGAGTATATAGTTCAGGTAAACATATTAGTAATTAATCTTTTTTTTTGCCAAACTTTTCTTTATACATAAAGTGATTTGTGTATAGAATGAACTGCCAGAGAAAGTGATGGATGCAGATACAGTTACAATGTTCAAAAGATATTCAGACAAGTTCATGAATAGGAAAGATTTGGAGGATATGGGCTGAACACAGACAGGTGGGACTAGTTTAGTTTAAGAACATGGTTGGCATGGGCTGTTGGACTAAAGAGTCTGTTTCCATACTGTATGTCTCCATGACTCTCTGATATCTTTGTTACAATAAATATTTGGGGGTTGTATGATTTTCTTATTCATTGATGAAATCTGGTTGTGTTCGATCATCTTAGATAGTGTTATCAATCAGGTATTAACCATCTTCAACATTAAATTGATCATATTCATACTTTACACATGTGACAACTTGTGGAATAGTGGTACTTGATTGCCAGCACATATTCCCACCAAGGTCATGACACTTACTAAATCAATAATTATTACTCTGCCTCTGAAAAAATTAAGCTCCAGTGATCTTGGAAATGATTGACATATGCACAAAACACAATTTTAGTTACAGTAACATTTAACTCTGGATATTTTGACTGGATTTTAAGCCACTCTAGCCAAAGACCTAGAGACAAAAAATATTTCACATAAGAGATATTGAAGTGCTACTAAGGAACTTGGAAGCGGAAAAAGAAAACAAATGTTTAGAATTTATGACACGGCTCAATTAACCTCTTGGTGAACTTAAAAGCAGTAAGCACCTTTCAACATGGAGAAAGAAAAGATCCTAAGGTGATTCACAGATACAGCAAATAACTGTTTGAAGACTGTTACATGATGCCTTTAAGAAGTGTTATGCTTAATGAGTTTGATATGCTAACGAGCCAAAGACTAGAATGCAAACTGTATGAGCAGTCCAGCAAGAAGCATTACAAGGAGGTGGTTTCAAACAATTATCTGTAATTTCAAGCTGTCATCTCAGCTGCTAATAAAACTTTTGAGGTTTTCAAGAAAGCTGAATCCAGGTTAAACTTACCAACACACAAGAAAGCAAAACAAAGAGCACTACAGAGGATTTGGAGATCACAGAATCTCTACAGTGTGGCAACAAGCCATTCGGCCCAAGGAGTCCATACCAGACCTACCCCGCTACCCTATCCTTGCAACTTTGCATTTCCCATGGCTAATCTACCCAGCTTACACACCCCTGGACACTATGGACACCTTAGCCAAGCCAATCCTAACCTGCACATCTTTGGACACCAGAGCAAACCCACATAAACACAGGCAGAATATGCAAACTCCATACGGAGAGTCATCCACGGCTGGAATCGAACCTGAGCGCCTGTGAGGTAGCAGTACGATCCACTGAGCCACCATGTTGCCAATTTTGGAGAAAGGGAAGTTGATTAATAAAGGAAGGGGAAAGTACCTTTGGGGCTCAATCCATGGTCGAGGTGTGAAGTTACAGAGTGAAGGAAGGGAGGTAGTAAAATTACTAAGTTGCAGATCAAGATTGCTTTTTTGGGGTTGAGCCTCCACATTTAAGGATACCAAATACATCTTTGAAAACAGAACTGCTGTAATTCAGACAATGCCTGGCATTGATCCTGCTAAAACCTTTCTTATGTACCTTGCAGACACAATAGCTGGCATTAAATAAAACGTGGAATCATGGGAAAACTGAACATCATTTTTGTGGCGATAAATGCCAATGAGTTTCACTTTGACAAGGAGCACATCTCATCAGAATTGTCAGATTCAGATCACAACCTACAAATTCCCTCATCGGCAAGAGGGTGCTCAAGCGCAACCATCCACTGGGGGAACTGATGATTAGCAACAGTGAATCGGGTTCCAAAGGAGGAGACAATCACAAGCAAGTCTTTCATACCACTACAAGTGATGTTGGCAAAACGGTCTGCTATGAAAATGGTCTTTAATTCAGAGGTTGGCACAGTGCACAAAGTGGAGGAGGCTGGTAAAAGTACAACTTTTAAAAGGTATTTGGATGGGTATAAGAATAGGAAAGGATTAGACCGATATGGGCCAAATGTTGGCAAATGGGTCTAGATTAATTTAGGATATCTGGTTGGCATGGATGGGTTGGACCAAAGGGTCTGTTTCCATACTATACAACTCAATGGCCAAGTACTGGAATAAAAAAAACTACAAGTGTCAATTAAAAAAAAAGGTCATATTGGCTCTCAAAGCCCATTCTGTAGTACACCATTAACTTCCCGACTATAGCATTTAGCTGCACCTTGCAATCACTGATGATTCCCTCTGCAACACTCAATGGCAAGGTTGAGGTGATGTAGATCCTACAATGATTGAAGAAATAAGAAAAATATACTGCACAATCTCTATTCCATTCTTCTTTTACTAACTATTGCGTGACCAACAGTCATCCCTGAACCAACATTATGGAAACCAAATTGCCCTTAATCATACTGTTGTTTGTGGGACCTTGCTGTGTGCAGATTGGCTGCCGTGTTTTCTGTAGCACACCAATGTGAACAATGGAATGAGTACTAATTTGGCTGTGAGGTGTTTGCCTTATTCAAATATCATGAAAGACACCTTATACATGAACATTTTTCTTATTGATTTCACATCGACACAAGTCAACAAGGAGGATTATTCTTATCAAAATGCAAAAGCAGTACTTTGCTTTGGCTTAACAGGTCAGCCTTGTGGCTTTGGTGAGCTGCTAACAGAGTGATACAGCATGGAAACAGACCCTTCAGTCCAATTAGTCCATGCTGACCACGTTCCCAAACTAAACTAGTCCCACAGGGCGGCACGGTGGCACTGTGGTTAGCACTGCTGCCTCACAGCGCCAGAGACCCGGGTTCAATTCCTGTCTCAGGCGACTGACTGTGTGGAGTTTGCACGTTCTCCCCGTGTCTGCGTGGGTTTCCTCCGGGTACTCCAGTTTCCTCCCACAGTCCAAAAAAAATGTGCAAGTTAGGTGAATTGGCCACGCTAAATTGCCTGTAGTGTTTGGTGAAGGGGTAAATGTAGGGGAATGGGTCTGGGTGGGTTGCGCTTCGGAGGGTCAGTGTGGACTTGTTGGGCCGAAGGGCCTGTTTCTACACTGTAAGTAATCTAATCACCTGCCTGCATTTAGCCCATATCACACTAAACCTTTCCTATATATGTACTTATCTAAATGTTTTCTAAACATTGTAACTGTACGTGCATCCACTACTTCCTTTGGCAGTTCATTCCACACACTAACTATTCTCTGTTTAAAAAATGTTGTCCTTTTTAAATGTTTCACTTCTCACCTTAAAAATGTGCCCCAAGTTGACATACTTAACCTTAATCCTCTCCCCATTATAATCAATGGCCCATCACTGAAAAGTAAGTCTTTATTGAATTCAGATTCCACTGCCTCTCATGGCGGGATTTGAAAAGTATTCCCAGAACATTCACTGGGTCTCTGGATTAACAGTCTAGCAACAATACCACTAGGCCATTGCATCTGCTATGAGTTCACACGCTACCCACTCAAATAATTTAGATCACCCAAAATCACACTGCTCCCACGATACACAAAGTAATGCCAACCCCACGTAATGCCAACCCCACCAACATATCCTTTCAAGTTAGTAACCATTGTGTGATATAGTAAACCACACTATGACTTTAGAGAATATATGGAGGAAACAAAAGCATCGACTGGAAATTGGATAACAAACAGTGTTAAAAGACACTGAAAAACAAAGTTTCAAACATAGGCCAACAAACATACCAATAATAAAAGCTAATTCACAGAGTCACTGAGTGCAGACTCCAAACAAGCTGATAAAATTAATGCACTAAAGTCTCCCACAATACACTCAAGCTCGATATTTGTCCTTTCACCTATTTACAATAACAGGCAAATTTCAAGAACAAGAAAGCTTGCACATCTTAAACTTAATTAAGACAGCACAGCAATTATGTTTACAAGAGACCCTGAGATCATTATTTAAATCAATCTTGCTATAGCTAACAGTTTCAGACCCCCTCCTCTCCCAAATAATAACTTATCGCACGCTGTGATGTGAAATCTTGAAGGGACAAAAATAAAGATTCCAACTCCCCTCTGCTGCAGAAAATTATTCTTGTCCAGCAAATTGCATTTATCAGGAGAGGCAAAAAGGTGGTGAATAGTCGAAATATGAGCAGTTAAAAACGGTGCTCTGAAATCTGTATAAAACAGGTCATAAATTATTGTCAAATGTTGTAGCAGCACACAATCAGGCCACCTGGCCCATTAAGGCCATGTCATTGCTTAGCCTCCACTGAAAACATCTAGGCCAAATCACACCTTCTGCATGTGTCCATTTCCTACCTAAAATAATATACAGCTTATTGTTCCTGAAGCAGTTTGCAGCAGAGAATTCAACATTCTGATCCGCTTGTGTGTAGGAAGTTGTTTTGCAGCATCATGCAGTTTCTCTACTTGGAAATCCAATGACAGTTCTTCCATTCAGCAGATGAATGTTGCTTTGTTAATTAAATGAACCGCAACATGCGGTTAGGGTAATAAGGGACATCAAATGAACACTGTGATAATTACCAATTTTCTCCAAGTTTCTCACTGTATTTTGAAACTTTGCCTGAAAACCGAAGTCATGTTTTATTTAGGTCCTTGCAAATGGTGCCAATAGTCAATGGTACTCAAAGCAATGTTTTTGTAAAGCATTTATGACAATTCAGTAAGAGGAGAGTGACCAGGACAATAAATCATTCCGAGTTCCGGGGAGTCACAGCACATAATTAGATTCCATAATGAAAAATTTCATTTGCCTCAAACATGCAGCGTGCTTCTTTGATCAACAGCTCCAACAATAAATAAAAACTTCCATCAAAGAAATAACAATGTCATTTTTAGTAAGAAACAACAATCTGTCCACATGGCAAAAACACTACAATAGAAATCGTTGGCTCAATTACAAATGCTCACTCTCCCACTGTTCTTCAGACTCGATGAATCCCAAAATGTTCCTTCGAACAGTCATTGGTATAAACAAGACCGCATTAGGAAGCATGAATCAACACTGCCAATGGTGATATATCACAAACAATTATCAGAAACAGACCCTTCTGTCCAACTCATCCATTACAGACTATCAGGATTAACTCTGAGAGAATACAACTCTCTCTCTCTCTCTGACACACATCAAACCCTTTACACTTGGTCTTGTACAGCACAGAAACAGACTCTTCGGTCCAACTTGTCCACGCTGACCAGATATCATAACCTAATCTAGTCCCACTTGCCAATCCTTCGCCTATATCCCTCTAAACCCTCCCCATTCATATACCCACCCAGATGCCTTGTAAATGCTGTAATTGTACCAGCCTCCATCACTTCCTCTGGCAGCTCATTCCATACCTACATAAACCTCTGTGTGAAAACATTGCCTTTTAGGTCCCTTTAATATCTTTCCCCTCTCACCCTAAACTTATGTCCTCCAGTTCTGGACTCCCACAACCCAGGGAACAGATTTTGTCTATTTATCCTATGCATGCCCCTTATGATTTTCGAAACCTCTTTAAGGTCACCCCTCAGCCTCCAACGCTCCAGGGAAAACAGCCCCAGCCACTTCAGCCTCTCCTTATAGCTCAAATCCTCCAACCCTGGCAACATCCTTGTAAAATCTTTTCCGAACCCTTTCAACTTTCACAACATCTTTCCAACAGGAAGGAGACCAGAATTGCACACAATATTCCAAAAGTGGTTTAACTAATGTCCTGTAGAGCCACAACGTGACCTCCCAACTTATACTCAATGCTCTAAGTCAATAAAGGAAAGCGGACTAAATGTCTTCTTCGCTATCCTATCTACCTGCGATTCTACTTTCAAGAAGCTTTTTTGCAGCAGAGAGCGGCGGGAGCTGGGCGGAAGTGAAGTCGGAGTGCAAAGTCGGTCGGAAAGGTAAGTGATTGTTATTTGAGTGGAGAAGGAATCCGAGACACTACACGTGTAGTGTCTCCCACCCTCCCTCCTATTCTAACCTAAAAAATAAAGGACTCAGTTGGCTGAACAGGTAAGCTACTTAGTGTTCTTGTTTTGGAGACGAAGTGTAGAGTTATGGCAGCGCAGGCAGTGGAATGTTCCTCCTGCAGGATGTTCGAGGTGGGGGTGACCACCGATGCTCCTGCCGACTTCACCTGCAGGAGGTGCAGCCAGCTCCAGCTCCTCACAGACCGCGTTAGGGAACTGGAGCTGGAGTTGGATGAACTGAGAATTCTTCGAGAGGCTGAGATGGTGATAGATAGAAGCTACAGGGACATAGTTACGCCAGAGAACAGAGGTAGCTGGGTAACAGTTAGAGGTGGGAAGGGGAGGAAGCAGGCAGTGCAGGGATCCCCTGTGGTCGTTCCCCTCAACAATAAGTATACCGCTTTGGATACTGTTGGGGGTGACGGCCGAGCAGGGGTAAGCTGCAGTGACCGGGTCTCTGGCACGAAGTCCGGCTCTGAGGCTCAGAAGGGAAAGGGGGAGAGGTGGAGAGCGCTAGTTATAGGAGACTCTATAGTTAGAGGGACAGACAGGCGGTTCTGTGGACGTGGGCGAGACTCTCGGTTGGTTTGTTGCCTCCCGGGTGCCAGGGTCCGAGACGTCTCGGACTGTGTCTTCAGAATCCTTAAGGGGGAGGGTGTGCAGCCAGAAGTCGTGGTGCACATTGGCACCAACGACATAGGTAGGAAGAGGGGTGGGGAGGTCATTGAGGAGCTCAGGGAGTTAGGCTGGAAGCTAAAAGCTAGGACGGACAGGGTCGCCATCTCTGGGTTATTGCCGGTGCCACGTGACAGTGAGGCAAGGAATAGGGAGAGAGTGCAGTTGAACACGTGGCTGCAAGGTTGGTGGAGGAGGGAGGGCTTCAGGTATTTGGACAATTGGACTGCATTCTGGGGAAGGTGGGACCTGTACAAGCAGGATGGGTTGCACCTGAACCAGAATGGCACCAATATCCTGGGAGGTAGGTTTGCTAGCACTCTTCGGGGGGGGTTTAAACTAATTTGGCAGGAGGATGGGATCCGGACTTGTAGTCCAGCAAGTAGGTTAGCTGTTTTTCAGGATGTCCAAGAATGTAGGGAGGCTGTGGAGAAGGTAGCATTGACAGGGAATACTTGCGGACACAGAGATGGGTTCAAGTGTGTATACTTCAACGCAAGGAGTATCAGAAATAAGGTGGGTGAACTTAAGGCGTGGATCGGTACTTGGGACTACGATGTTGTGGCCATCACAGAAACGTGGATAGAAGAGGGACAGGAATGGTTGTTGGAGGTTCCTGGTTACAGATGTTTCAGTAAGATTAGGGAGGGTGGTAAAAAAGGAGGGGGTGTGGCGTTGCTAATTAGAAATGGTATAATGGCTGCAGAAAGGCAGTTCGAGGGGGATCTGCCTTTGGAGGTAGTATGGGCTGAAGTCAGAAATAGGAAAGGAGCAGTCACCTTGTTGGGTGTTTACTATAGCCCCCCCAATAACAGCAGAGATGTGGAGAAACAGATTGGGAAACAGATTTTGGAAAGGTGCAGAAGCCACAGGGTAGTAGTCATGGGCGATTTCAACTTCCCAAGTATTGATTGGAAGCTGTTTAGATCAAGTAGATTGGACGGGGCGGTGTTTGTGCAGTGTGTCCAGGAAGCTTTTCTAACTCAGTATGTAGATTGTCCGAATAGAGGGGAGGCCATATTGGATTTGGTACTCGGTAACGAACCGGGACAAGTGATGGGCTTGTTTGTGGGTGAGCATTTTGGTGATGGTGACCACAATTCTGTGACTTTCACCTTGGTTATGGAGAGAGATAGGTGCATGCAACAGGGTAGGTTTTACAATTGGGGGAAGGGTAAACACGATGCTGCAAGACAGGATCTGAGGAGCATAAGTTGGGAGCATAGGCTGTCAGGGAAGGATGTCATTGAAATGTGGAACTTTTTCAAGGAACAGATACGACGTGTCCTTGATATGTATGTACCTGTCAGGCAGGAAAGAGATGGTCGTGTGAGGGAACCTTGGTTGACGAGGGAGGTTGAACGTCTAGTAAAGAGGAAGGAGGAGGCTTACATAAGGTTAAGGAAACAAGGTTCAGACAGAGCATTGGAGGGATACAGGATAGCCAGGAGGGAGCTGAAGAAAGGGATTAGGAGAGCTAAGAGAGGGCATGAAAAATCTTTGGCGGGTAGGATCAAGGATAACCCCAAGGCCTTTTATGCGTATGTGAGAAACATGAGAATGACGAGAACGAGGGTAGGTCCGATCAAGGACAGTAGTGGGAGACTGTGTATTGAGTCGGAAGAGATAGGAGAGGTCTTGAATGAATAGTTTTCTTCAGTATTTACAAATGAGAGGGACCGTATTGTTGAAGAGGAGAGTATGAAACGGACTGGTAAGCTCGAGGAGATACTTGTCAGGAAGGAAGATGTGTTGGGCATTTTGAAAAACATGAGGATAGACAAGTCCCCCGGGCCTGATGGGATATATCCTAGGATTATGTGGGAAGCAAGAGAGGAAATTACAGACCCGTTGGCAATGATCTTTTCGTCTTCACTGTCAACGGGGGTGGTACCATGGGACTGGAGAGTGACGAATGTTGTGCCCCTGTTCAAACAAGGGAATAGGGATAACCCCGGGAATTATAGGCCAATTAGTCTTACTTCAGTGGTAGGCAAAGTAATGGAAAGGGTACTGAGGGATAGGATTTATGAGTATCTGGAAAGACATTACTTGATTAGGGACAGCCAGCATGGATTTGTGAGGGGTAGGTCTTGCCTTACAAGTCTTATTGAATTCTTTGAGGAGGTGACCAAGCATGTGGATGAGGGTAGAGCAGTGGATGTAGTGTACATGGATTTTAGTAAGGCATTTGATAAGGTTCCCCATAGTAGGCTTATGCGGAAAGTCAGGAAGCATGGGATAGTGGGAAATTTGGCCAGTTGGATAGAGAACTGGCTAACCGGTCGAAGTCAGAGAGTGGTGATAGATGGTAAATATTCAGCCTGGGGCCCAGTTACAAGTGGAGTTCCGCAGGGATCAGTTCTGGGTCCTCTGCTGTTTGTAATTTTTATTAATGACTTGGAAGAGGGGGTCGAAGGGTGGGTCAGTAAATGTGCAGATGATACGAAGATTGGTGGAGTTGTGGATAGTGAGGAGGGCTGTTGTCGGCTGCAAAGGGACTTAGATATGATGCAGAGCTGGGCTGAGGAGTGGCAGATGGAGTTCAACCCTGTCAAGTGTGAGGTTGTCCATTTTGGAAGGACAAATAAGAATGCCGAATACAGGGTTAACGGTAGGGTTCTAAGTAAGGTGGAGGAGCAGAGGGATCTTGGGGTCTATGTTCATAGCGCTTTGAAAGTTGCCACTCAGGTGGATAGAGCTTGTAAAAAGGCCTATGGTGTATTCGCGTTCATTAGCAGAAGAATTGAATTCAAGAGTCGTGAGGTGGTGTTGCAGCTGTACAGGACCTTGGTAAGGCCACATTTGGAATACTGGTCGCCTCACTTTAGGAAAGATGTGGAAGCTTTGGAGAGGGTGCAGAGGAGATTTACCAGGATGTTGCCTGGAATGGAGAATAGGTCATACGAGGATAGGTTGAGAGTGTTCGGCCTTTTCTCACTGGAATGGCGAAGGATGAGGGGTGACTTGATAGAAGTTTATAAGATGATCAGGGGAATAGATAGAGTAGACAGTCAGAGACTTTTCCCCCGGGTACAACAGAGTGTTACAAGGGGACATAAATTTAAGGTGAAGGGTGAAAGGTATAGGGGGGATGTCAGGGGTAGGTTCTTTACCCAGAGAGTGGTGGGGGCATGGAATATGCTGCCTGTGGGAGTGGCAGAGTCAGAATCATTGGTGACCTTTAAGCGGCAATTGGATAGGTACACGGATAGATGCTTAAGCTAGGACAAATGTTCGGCACAACATCTTGGGCCGAAGGGCCTGTTCTGTGCTGTATTGTTCTATGTTCTATGTTCTAAGCTATGAACCTGTACTCTTTGTTCACCAACATTCTCCAGGACCTTACCATTAAGTGCTAAGCCCTGCTCTGATTTGCTTTCCCAAAATGCAGCACCTCACATTTATCTAAATTAAATTCCACCTGCCACTCCTCAGCCCATTGGCCCATCTGATCAAGATCCTGTTGTAATCTGAGGTAGCCTTCTTCACTGTCCACTACACCTCCAACTTTGGTGTCATCTGCAAACTTACTAATTATATCTCTTATGCTCACATCCAAATCACTTACATAAATGATGAAAAGCAGTGGACTCAGCATCGATCCTTGTGGCACACCACTGGTCACAGCCTCTAGTCTGAAAAGCAACCCTCCACCATCACCCTCTATCTTCTACCTTCAAGCTAATTCTGTATCTAAATGGCTAGTTCTCCCTGTATTCCGTGAGATCTAACCTCGCTAACCAGTCTCCCATGGGGAACCTTGTCGAACACCTTATTGAAGTTCATATAGATCATGTCCACCACTCTGCCCTCATCAACCTTCTTTGCTACTTCTTCAAAAAATTCAATGAGACATGATTTCCCACACACAAAGCCATGTTGACTATCCCTAATCAGTCCTTGCCCTTCCAAATACATGTAAATCCTGTCCCCCAGCATTTCCTCCAACAAGTTGCCCGCCACAGACGTCAGGCTCACTGGTCTATAGTTATCTGGCTTTTCTTTACCACATTTCTTCAATAGTGGCACCAAGTTAGCCAATTCCCACAGTCTGGGGATTTATCCATTTTTATGCATTGCAAGACATCCAGCACCTCCTCCTCTGTAATATGGATATGTTTCAAGATGTCACCATTGATTTCCTCACATTCTGTATTTTCCATGTCCTTCTCCACAGTAAACGCTAATGCAAAATACAATTTAGTATCACCCTGAGGCTCCTCACATAGGCTGCCTTGCTGATCCTTGAGGGACCCTGTACTCTCCCTTGTTACCCTGTTGTCCTTAATGCATTTATAAAAACCCTTTGGATTCTCCTTAACCCTATTCACCAAAGCTATCTCATGTCTTCTTTTTGCCCTCATGATTTCCCTCTTAAGTATACTCCTACTGCCTTTATACTCTAAGGATTCACTTGATCTCTCCTGTCTATAACTGACATATGCTTCCTTTTTTTTTACCAAAAACTCAATTTCTCTAGTCACCCAGCATTCCCTACACTTACCAGCCTTTCCTGTCATCCTAACAAGAATATACTGTCGCTGAACTCTTGTTATCTTATTTTTGAAGGTTTCCCATTTTCCAGCCACCTGTTTCCTGTGAACATCTGTCCCCAATCAGCTTTTGAAAGTTCTTGCCTAATACCGCCAAAATTGGCCTTCCTCCAATTTAGAACTTCAACTTTTAGACCCAGGTCCTTTTCCATCACTATTCATCATGGGCAGCATTATGGCTCAGTATGGGTGGCACAGTGGTTCAGCGGTTAGCACTGCTACCTCACAGTGCCAGGGACCCAGGTTCAATTCCAGCTCCAGGCAACTGCCTGTGCAGAGTTTGTACATTCTCTCCGTCTCTGCATGGATTTCCTCCGGTTTCCTCCCACAATTCAAAGATGTGCATGTGAGGTGAATTGGCCATGCCAAATTGCACACCGTGTTCAGGGATGTGTAGGTTAGGTGCATTAGTCAGGGGTAAAGGTAGGGGAATGAAGCTGCATGGGTTGCTCTTTGGCGGTTCGGTGTGGACTTGTTGAGCCGAAGGGCCTGTATTACACTGTAGGGACTCTTTGATACCCATGATATTTTAAAACTAATAGAATTACGATCGCTGGCTCCAAAGTGCTACCCCACTGACACCTCAGTTACCTGCCCTGCTTTATTTCCTAAGAGAAGATCAAGTGTTGCACCTTCTCTAGTAGATACATCCACATACTGATTCAGAAAATTTTCTTGTACACACTTAACAAATTTCTCTCCATCTGAACCCTTAACACTACAGCACATTCAGGCAATTGCTCTGTCAGTAAAAGAACTGAAACATTCATCTGTGTTCGTTTGGGAAAGGGTTAATGTGGCTTAGTTCTACCATCATCAGTGATGTATTGCTATGGGAGACTAGATTTAAAAAAAACCCATCATATCCTTGCAGAATATCCAAAACTAAAAAGAAAAGCTATGGGCTATTGGCCTAGGGCTAAAATTTGTCAAAATTCACTCTCAGATGAACCGTAGAGTCACAATGTGACAGCAAGGGATTAAGATAGCACAATTCATAAAAATATTCAAACTAACATTTGTGGTTGATGTACCTGATGCACCACACTTGGCAAACCCATGAAACTATGCTGCTGGATGGTAACATACTTAAATGAACCTGCCGATGCCATCAGGTTACTGCCAGGAAAGGTAGGACAGCTAAGAAGGTAGTACTGGAGTCTCCTGTGGCTATCCCCATGTCAAACAAGTATCTTGTTTTGGATAATGTCAGGGGTGATGGTCTCTCAGGGGAATATAGCACTGAAAGCCAGGTTTCTGGTACTGAGACTGGCTCCACTGTAATGAAGGATATGTCAGGTTCCAAGCGATTGCTCGTAATAGGGGACTCTCTAGTCAGAGGCTTGGAGATAGTGAGGATTGCAGACACTGGAACGTCAAAATCGATAAAAGCACAGCAGGTCAAGCAGCACAGGAGCAGGAGAGTCGATGTTTGGGCACGATCCTTCAACAGAAGTCAGATCTTCACTAAAACTTTAAAGGATATTCCTCAGATAACATCCAGTAAAGTTACATGGGTGGAATTGAGAAATAGGAAAGCGATGATCACCTTATTGGGATTGTACTATATGGGATTGAGAAGCAAATATTTAAGGAGATCTCAGTTATCTGTAAGAATAGTAAGGTTGTAATGGTAGGGGAATTTAAACTTTCAAACATAGACTGGGACTACCACAGCATAAAGGGCTTGGATGGACAGGAATTTGTTAAGTATGTACAAGAAAATCTTAGGTTTAATCAGCTGGGATCGAGTGAATCCTTCAAGGGGTATAAAGGCAGCTAGTGTATACTTAAGAGGGAAATCATGAGGGCAAAAAGGAGACATGAGATAGTTTTGGCAAATATAGACCGGTGAGCCTGACATCAGTGGCAGGTAAGTTGCTGGAGAGGATTCTGACGGACAGGATTCACATATATTTGGAAAAGCAAGGATTGATTAGGGAGAATCAACACAGCTTCATGCTTGGGAGATCATGTCTCACTAACTTGATTGAGCTTGATTAACTCTATCAACAAACACATCGAGTTAGACCCCATCTACCATTCCCTGAGAAAAAGAACTGGAAGTAACATCACCACAGAAAATGACATTACCAACCCAAAGAAACCAAAACATATAAATGGAAAGCAGGAATCATGTACAGTGCTTTGCCTGAGGCCCACTGAAGATGTTACCTCGTAGGGTGATGAAACGTCTGGAAATGAACCTTCCAGCTCAGCGAGCAAACCTACTTCCAGAACCTCAACCTGAGCTACAAATCTTCTCAAAACTCACTTTGATTGAGCTTTTTCGAAGAAGCCAATAAGATGATTGACCAAGGCAGAGCTATGGATGTTGTCTATATAGACTTCAGCAAGGTCATTGATAAGTTACCTCATGGGAGACTGGTTAGTAAGGTTAGATCACATTGAATCCAGAGAGAGGTAGCCAATTAGATAAAAAATTGGGTTGAAGGTAGGAGACAGAAGGTAGTGGTGGCTGCTTTTCAGACTGGAGGCCTGTGACCAGTGGTATGCACAAGGATCAGTGCTGGGTCCACTGCGTTTCATCAATTATATAAATGACATGGATGTGAATGTAGGAAGAATGGCTAAGTTTGCAGAATGGTGTCATGGACAGCGAAGAGGGTTATCCCAGAGTACAATGGGACATTGATCAGTTGGGCCAAACGCCGAGGAGTAGCAGATGGAGTTTAATTCAGATAAATGTGATGTACTGCATTTTGGAAAGGCAAATCAGTGTCTGACTCATACAATAAACGGAGTGTTGCTGAACAAAGGACCTAGGGGTGAGGGCACAGCGTTCCTTGAAAGTGGATTCACAGGTAGACTCGGTGGTGAAGGAGACATTTGGCACACTTGCCTTCATTGGTCAGTGTATTGAGTATAGGAGTTGAGATTCCTGAAGAAGGGCTCATGCCTGAAACGTCAATTCTCCTGCTCCTTGGATGCTGCCTGACCTGCTGCGCTTTTCCAGCAACACATTTTCAGCTCCGATCTCCAGCATCTGCAGTCCTCACTTTCTCCCAGTATAGGAGTTCAGATGACATGTTGTGGCTGTACAGGACATTGGTGAAACTACTTTTAAAATACTGTGTTCAATTCTGGTCTCCCTATTATAGGAAATATGTTGTGATACTTCAGAGTTCAGAAAGAATTTACAAAGTTGTTGGCAGGGTTTGAAGGTTGGAGCAAGAAGGAGAGGCTGAATAGGTTGGGATGTTTCACCCTAGAGCATCAAAGGCTGAGGGGTGACCTTATAGAGGTTTATAAAATCACGAGGGGCATGGATAGGGTGAATAGCCAAAGTCTTTTTTCCCAGGGTATGGGAGTCCAGAACTAGAGGGCACAGGTTTAGGGTGAGAGGGGAAAGATTTAAAAAGGACAACTTTTTCACACAGAGAGTGGTGTGTGTATGTAATGAACTGCCAGAGGAAGTGGTGGATGCAGATACAATTTAAAAGGCATTTGATGCATACACGAATAGGAAGGGTTTAGAGGGATACGGGTCAAATGCTAGCAAATGGAACTAGATCAGTTTAGGATATCTGGTTAGCATAGATGAGTTGGACCAAAGATTCTGTTTCCATGCTATACATCTCTGTAATGCCATCTCTTTTTCAGTCTCTATTAAGCATCCATCAGATGTCAGCCTAGGTTTGGTGCTCACATCCCGGAAGCAACACTTTGAGCTCACAACATAAAATGCCAAAAACAGGGACATTTGGCACATCTGTCATACACACACACACATCAGAAGGTTTCTCCTCAATCCTCTTCTCTTAGAATGCTTTCACTGATTTGCAAAAGGCACAGGGTGGCTGGTTCGCAAATGAAAGTTTCTGACTATCCAATTCAATTCAAAGTTATAAACAACAGCGTCTACTGACGGGAAGATGAAAGCATGGATAGGGTGAATGCATTTAGTCTTTTTCCCACAGTTGGGGAATCAGGGACTAGAGGGCATCTATGAATGGTTACGGGAAAGAATAAAAGGGAACCCTAAGGGGCAACGTTTTCACATAGAAGGTTATATGCACGTGGAATGAGCTGCCAGCTGAAGTACTTGAGGCAGGTACATTAACAACATTTATAAAGCATTTGGACAAATACATGGATAGGAAAGGCTTAGAAGGATATGAGCCAAGAGCAGAGAAATGGGGTTAGCATGGACGGACATTTTGATCGATATGGACCAGTTTGGGCCAAAGGGCCTGTCTCCCTGCTGTAGGACTCTATGTCTCTATAAGTTGGTTTTCTTTCACATTAAAATGGTTCACTCCAGAGAACAGATCATGTGTTTTTAGGGGCTGCAGATCTGCTTGTTTCTCTTCTGGTTTGACTAGCTTCTGTGTCTTGATTAGAGAAAAAAAAGCATCATCCACCGACATTTCCGAAAAAAATACATCATCCGCCAACATTTCTGAAAAAAAATCTCTTCCCACTCTATCTCCTGCAAAAATGCCGTCCCGTTTTCCCAATTCCTCCGTCTCTGCCATATCTGCTCCCAGGAGGACCAGTTCCACCATAGAATACACTAGATGGCCTCCTTCTTTAAAGACTGTAATTTCCCTTCCCACTTGGTTGAAGATGCCCTCCAACGCATCTCATCCACATCCCACACCTCCGCTCTCAAACCCCACCCCTCCAACTGCAACAAGGAGAGAACTGGTTCTCACCTTCCACCCTATCAACCTCCACATAAACCGCATCATCCACCAACACGTCCGCCACCTCCAAATGGACCCCACTACCAGGGATATATTTCCATCCCCACCCCTTTCTGCTTTCCGCAAAGACTGTTTCCGCCATGATTGTCAGGTCCACGCCCCCCAATAACCCACCCTCCCCTCCTGGCACCTTCCCCTGCCACCGCAGGAATTGCAAAACCTGCACCTACACCTCTCCCTCACCTCTATTCAAGGCCCTAAAGGAGCCTTCCACATCCAAAGTTTCACCTGCACATCCACCAATGTCATTTATTGTATCCGTTGCTCCCGATACGGTCTCCTTTACATCGGGGAGACTGGACGCCTTCCCGCAGAGCGCTTTAGGGAACATCTCTGGGACACCCGCAACAATCAACCCCACTGCCCCGTGGCCCAACATTTCAACTCCCCTCCCACTCTGCCAAGGACATGCAGGTCCTGAGCCTCCACCACCGCCACTCCCTCACCACCCTACGCCTGCAGGAGGAACGCCTCATCTTCTGTCTCGGAACACTTCAACCCCAGGGCATCAATGTGGACCACCAGTTTCCTCACTTCCCCTCCCCCCACCTTATCCCAGTTCCAACCTTCCAGCTCAGCACCATACTCATCACCTGTCCTAACTGCCAGCTTTCCTTCCCACCTATCCGCTCCACCTTCCTCTCCGACCTGTCACCTTCATCCCCACCACCATCCACCTATTGTACTCTTGGCTACCTTCTCCCCAGCCCCACCCCCACATCTATTTATCTCTCCATCCCAGAGGCTCCCTGCCTCATTCCTGATGAAGGGCTTTTGCTCAAAACGTCAATTTTCCTGCTCCTCGGATGCTGCGTGACCTGCTGTGATTTTCCAGCACCACCCTAATCTTGACTCTGATCTCCAGCATCTGCAGTCCTCACTTTTGCCTAGCTTCTGTGTCTTGGTCACGGCCCAAGCAGTTCATTTTCCTGACAACCAATCATCTGCAGGGAAAGGGCCTTCGTCATTGATAACTAGTCCTTAGTCCACAAACCAATCAGCTTTGCTTGTAAACAACCTCTTGATTCCAGTTCACCTGCTAGAACCCACAACTCCACAGAGTTCAGAAAAGGTATCAAATAATTTATTTCCAAAGCATGCAGCTATCCTTGTAAATTCCTGGGTTTCAACACATTTCAGTTCACTGTTTCAAAAAAGCACAAAGATAAAAAAGATATGGGCTTAACAAAACTTTTCTAATTGCAGTCTGAAGTACGTAAATTTAAACAGGGTGCTTGTGTAACATGGCTTTGCATTCTTTCTTTGTTTGGAGCAGTTAGTTCTTTCCCCAACTCAGGATAGGGGAGCAAGTTCATATCCTGAAGTAGCTGCATCAATGTCAGCTACTGATGATCCCAAGTTGACATTTGTAACTCTTAGAGAAGCAGGGTAGAAGAAATGTCCTCCGCTGTGGTGAGCTTGGTGTTTCAGGGCAAATAACAAGTGCAAGAGTCGCACTAGGGACCCTGCTACCTTCCTGACCCCTACCATAATGAAGCCTCCAATAGGAAGGTTTGTGGATGACCTCCCAACTCCAATACCATCTGAGGGTCTTAAAAAGGGAAGTAATGCCTGTTTCACATCCGCATCCCATGGAAATAAATCCTGATGTATCTACTTCCTGATGTACCTACTTATGGGATTCCCAGGGCAGGTTTCCTCATTCAAAGGCACTCACTACCGGATCAAACAAGCAGCATTGGGAAGGTGGGGCCCAGTTAGAGCCACCTCCTTCCCCTGCTGCTGACACCACTTCCCAAGCACCCCTACCAAGGTGACACTCAATCCACCACTTACTCTGAATGTGCCCACATCAATCCTAGCAATTGCAGTGCTGCCAGCAGTCACTGCCTCCCTGGTGGTACTGTAAGTCAATTAACCCTCTGATCTTTTGACACGGGGAGTGGGGGAGGGGTGCTCCTTGATCCCAAAGATGATCCACCTCACCAACCACCTTATGCAGCTGGCAATTGTGAACGGTGATGACAGGACTCAGGTCAGACCCCATCACCTCCATTAGAAATTTCCCATACTTGCCACACCCTTTCTATGGGAGAAACTAACTTAAGACCATCAGACATTAGGCCATTCAGTCTGTCGAGTCTGCTCCACCATTCAATCATAACTGATAAGTTTCTCAACCCCATTCTCCTGCTTTCTCCCCATAATCCTCAATCCCATTGACACTCGAGAACCTATCAATGACCTGGCCTCCACAGCCTTCTGTGGTAATGAATTCCATTGACTTACCACTCTCTGACTGAAGAAGTTTCTCCTTATCTCCACTTTAAAAGGTCTTCCCCTTTACTCTCTGGCTGTGCCCTCAGGTCCTAGTCTCTCCCACCAATGGAAACAATGTCAAGCACATCAGATAAAGGGATGACAATGAGAAGAGGGGCGGTCAATACAGGACTAAAGATGCTGCATCTAAATTCATGCAGTACATGAAGTAAAGTTGTGGCGCAGATTGAAATTGCCAGGTATGATATGATGGGCATCATGGAGACGTGGCTGCAAGGGGATCAGGGCTGGGAGTTAAATATCCAAGGATATATATCCTATTGAAAAGGCAGGCAGGTGGGCTGAGGGGGTGGGGTTGCCTTTTTAGTAAGAAAGGCAATTAAATCAATAGCAAGAAACGACATAGGGTCAGATGATTTCAAATTTGTGTGGACAGAGTTAAGGAACTGCAAAGGTGAAAAAAACCATAATGGGAGTTATGTACAAGCCTCCAAACAGTAGTAAGGATGTGGGGCACAAGATAAACCATGAGATAGAAATGGCGTGTAAGAAAGGCAAGGTTACAGTGATCATGGGGCATTTCAATATGCAGATGGAATGGGAAAATCAGGTTGATAGTGGATCGCAAGAAAATAAAATTGTGGAGTGTCTACGAGATGGCTTCTTGGAACAGCATGTGGTGGGGCCCACTAGGGAGCAGGCAATACTGGATTTAGTGTTGTGTAATGAGGCAGACCTGATAAGGGAGGTTAAGGTGAAGGAACCCTCAGGAGGCAGTGATCATAATACGATAGAATTTACTCTGCAAATTGAGGGGGAGAAGCTGAAATCAGATGTAAATGTATTACAGAGGCATGAGGGAGGAGCTGGCCAGAAACAGACTGGGAGTGGAGCCTAGCAGAAAAGACAGTGGAACAGCAATGGCAATTTGGGAGAGTAATTTGGGAGACACAAAGCAAAAAGTCATCCCTCGAGAAGAGCAGCATCCTAAAGAGAGGACAAGACAAGCATGGCTGACAAGGGACGTCAGGGACAGCATAAAAGGAAAAGAAAAGCATATAACGCGTCAAAGGGCAGTGGGAAGCCAGAGGATTGGGAAATTGACAAAGGACCAACAGCGGACAAATAAAAAAGAAACAAGGAGGGAGAAGGTTAAATACGAAACTTTTTTATCTTACTGGCTAGCTTACCTTCGTATTTAATCTTCTCCCTCCTTGTTTCTTTTTTATTTGTCCGCTGTTGGTCCTTTGTCAATTTCCCAATCCTCTGGCTTCCCACTGCCCTTTGACACGTTTCTTTAGATATATAATGGGCAAAAGTGGACATGGGGCCACTGGAAAATGACACTGGAGAAGTAGTAACGGGGAACAAAAATGGCGGAGGAACTGAGCAAGTACTTTGTGTCAGTCTTCACAGTGGAAGACACAAGTAACATCCCAAAAATTCAACAGAGTCAGGGAGCAGAAGTGAGTATGGTGGCCATCACCAAAGAGGCACAATAAAAACTGAAAGGTGGATAAATCATCTGGACCAGATGGACTACACCCCAGAGTGCTGAAGGAGATAGCTGAAGAGATAGTGGAGGTGTTAGTGGTGATCTTTCAAGAATCACTGGAGTCAGGAAGGGTCCCAGAGGTCTGGAAAATCGCTAATGTAACCCACCGTACAAGAAGGTAGTAAGGCAAAAGACAAGAAATTACAGGCCGATTAGCCTGACCTCAGTTGTTGGTAAGATTTTGGAGCCGAGACTGTTGTGCTGGAAAAGCACAGCAGGTCAGGCAGCATCTGAGGAGCAGGAGTATCAACGTTTCGGGCAAAAGCCCTTCATCAGGGCTGCTCCTTGGGTGCTGCCTGACCTGCTGTGCTTTTCCAACACCACACTCTTGACTATAATCTCCAGCATCTGCAGTCCTCACTTACGCCAAAGTAAGATTTTGGAGTTCATTGTAAGGGATGAGATTTCTGAAAACTTGGAAGTATATGGTAAAACAGGGCAAAGTCAGCATGGTTTCATCAATGGGAGATCATGCCTGACAAATCTGTTAGAATTCTTTCAGGAGTTAATAAGTAGGTTAGACCAAGGAGAGCCCAAATGGATGTTATCTATCTGGACTGCCAGAAGGCCTTTGATAAGGTGCTGCACAGGAGGCTGCTGAGTAGGATAAGGGCTAATGGTATTAGAGGCAGGGTACTAGCATGGATAGAAGACTGGCTGTCTGGCAGAAAGCAGAGAGTGGGGATAAAAGGATCCTTCTCAGGATGGCAGCTGGTGATCAGAGGTGTTCCGCAAGGGTCTGTGTTGGGATGACAACATTTCACTTTATACATTAATGATCTAGATGAAGAAACTGAGGGCATTCTGGTTAAGTTTGTGGAGGGACAGGTAGCACTGAGGAGGCAGGGAGGCTGCAGAAGGATTTGGACAGGTTCAAAGACTGGGCAAAGTAGTGGCAGAGATATACAACCCGGGAAAGTGAGGTCTTTGTTAGGAAGAATAAAGGCATAGACTACTTTCTAAATGGGGAGAAAATTCAGAAATCTGAAGTGCAAAGGGACTTGGGAGTCCTTGTTCAGGATTCTCTCAAGATAAACTTGCAGGTTGAGTCAGTAGTTAGGAAGGCAAATGCAATTTTCGCATTTATTTTGAAAGGACTAGAATATAAAAGCAGAGATGTACCGCTGAGGCTTTGGAAGACTCTGGTCAGACCACATTTATGACATTATGAGCAATTTGGATCGCACACATCAGGAAAGATTAGACTGGATTAGACTCCCTACAGTGTGGAAACAGGCCCTTCGGCCCAACCAGTCCACACCGGCCCTCCGAAGAGTAACCCACCCAGACCCATTTCCCTCTGACTAATGCACCTAACACTACGGGCAATTTAGCACGGCCAATCCACCTAACCTGCACATCTTTGGACTGTGGGAGAAAACCAGAGCACCCGGAGGAAACCCACGCAGACACGGGGAGAATGTGCAAACTCCACACAGACGGTCACCCAAGGCTGGAATCAAACCTGGTGCTGTAAGGCAGCAGTGCTAACCACTGAGCCACCGTGCCGCCCCAGGATGTACTGCCCTGGAGTGGGTCAAGAGGAGGTTCACGAGAACGATCCAAGGAATGAAAGCCTTAACATAAATATTTAAGACAGAGATAGATGTGGGGATTGTGGGTCGGTATGGACTTGTTGGACCGAAGGGCCTGTTTCCACACTGTAAGTAATCTAATCTAATCTAATAGATCAAAGGTATGGGGGGATGAGTTTGAGAAACTCATCAGCCATGACTGAATGGTAGAGTAAACTCAATGGGTCAACTGGCCTAATGCCTGCTCCTATGCCTTACGGTCTTCTAGTTTCATTCCATCAGCTAGCAAATTTTAGAGTGTGGCTGTATATTTAGGGGAACTGGTAAACAGAAGATAAATTGTTCTCCCTCTACATGGGGAGAAGGTACAACCAAGAGGGAATCATCTCACGTCATAGATTAAGCAACAATTGGGTAAGGCCTGAACTCAAACTATGATTTAAATATTTGAAGTTCCAATTGTGAAAATAGTTTTTCCAGAATAATTTTGAAGATTTCAGCTTTCAATGTTTATCAAGGAAAGAGATGTTTCATCAACAATGTAAATTCAGCCATTGGACTGCAAATCTAAACATGCATCATGCAAGATCCTTTCATCACTGATTGGACAATCATTATAGTTTTGAAAGCAAGATTGTCAGGTAGGTTGTTGGATATTCAGATTGGTGTTCTCAGAATTATAGAGATATACAGCACAGAAACGGACCCTCAGTCCAACTCGTCCATGCCAACCAGATATCCTAAATTAACCTCATCCCATTCGCCAGTATCTGGTCCATATCCCTTGAAACCCTTCCTATTCATGTTACCATGTCGGCGCCCTTTACATGTTGTAATTGTACCTCTGCCACTTTCTCTGGCGGTTCATCACACACACACACACCCACCCCTTAGGTCCCTTCTATATCTTTCCCCTCTCACCTTTAACCGATGCCCTCTGGTTTTGGATTCTCCTACACTGGGAAAAAGATCTTGGCTAATCACCTTATCCATGTCCCTCATGATTTTATCAAGGTTACCCGTCAGCCTCCGCTCCAGGAAAAATAGCCCCAGCCTATTCAGACGCTTCCTATAACTCAAATCTTCCAGCCTTTCAAGTTTCCTACAGAAGGGAGACCAGAATTGAGCTGTTGAAAGAGAAGGAAATTGAACCAGCCGTGTAATCAAATAAGGTCAAGACTGATCTGCCAACTTTTCTATCCTATGCCTCCTTTTATTTATTTTTTCATTGGATATTGGTGTCGTGGGCAACACTGATATTAGTAGCCTATCTATAATTGCCTTGCAATGAGTGCTTGCTGGGCTATTTCAGAAGACAGTCAGGAGTAAACCAAATTATTGTGGGTCTGGAGTGACATGCAGGCTAGACCAGGTAAGGGCAGCAGATTTCCTTCCCCAAAGACCATTTATGAATCTGATGGATTTTTATAACCAACAATGGGTCAGAACAACTAGAGTTTCATGGTCACTATTACTACTTGTTTTCAATTTCAAAACTTTCCTAACTTTTAGTAACTTACTGAATTAAAATTCCATCAGCTGCAGAATGTGTCCCAGACCATTAGCCTGGGCTTCTCAACTAGTCATCCAGTGATATCATCACAACATCTTTTCTTCTTTCTTGAAAACCTATTGATCTCAATCTTGAGTATACCCTATAACCAAGCACCTGTTACTCTCTGTTAGGGTAGACTATTCAAAAGGTTCACAATACTTAAGGCAGTACAAACATTTAGTAATATTATACATAGCCAGGTGAATCCCACACAGTCATTATCCTCTCTGAGTAGTTTCTGTAAGAACGCAGAGGCAGGTCAGTAGGATCGAGATACACATCAGCCATTATCTAAATGAATAATACAGCAGGCTTGAGAGGCTGAATGGCCTTCTCCTGCTTCTATGCAATTTTAAATTCTTGAGACATTGCGCTAATAATTCAGTAACACAGACCATCGAACTGGATACACTGCAACTTGTCACCCAAACTGACAGCATGGAAACGAAGAAAACAAGAATGCTAAAAAAAATACTTTTATTGTACACCATCTTTCTGAATTTAAGACCATCTCCAGATGACAAGCCAAACTCACGCTTTCAACACACACTCTACACATCCAGCTGAACCTCTGACAGACTGTGATTCCAGAAAATGCAAAATGTTCCATTTATAATAGGGGTGTGGGAGATGAAGACTAAACGAGACAGATGGTATGGTGAAATGATAGTTCTCTATCAAAATAAACTGTCTAAAGGGTATGAGACAGCTTTTACATTTACTGGAAACAAAGCAAGCTATATGGCTTATCCAGGCAGCCTGACATTTTCTGAGCTGTGTCAGTTTTTATGTTTTAAATACAATTCCATAAACTTTCTCCATATTTCTCAATCTCCTTTCATAAGTAGCAAATCTAAAATGATCCCTTCCCAAGTTGTATGTTCCATATTCCCACACTTGTATTCATTGATAGTATTCCACGGATTTTCTTTTCATCTTTGGAGGGATATGGGCCGGGTGCTGGCAGGTGGGACTAGATTGGGTTGGGATATCTGGTCGGCATGGATGGGTTGGACCGAAGGGTCTGTTTCCATGCTGTACATCTCTATAACTCTATAACCTGCACAAACTCCTGTCTAGCCATCGCCTCTACTCCCATTGAGCTACACTAGTGCCCCGACCAAAAGTGCTTGCATATTAAAATTCCTATTCTGCAAGGATTTCTGAAATGCCGGCCTCCTGATTTAATTTGCTCTACCATTGGTCATCACACTTTCAGCTAATACATCCCACATAAATGCAACATCCCACCAACTACCCCACCCCACCCCTCACCACGCCAATCTCTCAATGTCTGACCCCTCCTTTAAGATGATCCTTAAAACCCGAGGCAAATTGGAATCTCTGTACAATTCCATACTCTCCAGTTCATTCAGGGAGTTCAGTTGCTCTAGCAACTTGCACTTTTACATGCATGTTCCAGTCTGGAGTTACAGTGCTGTAGTAGAGACTCCAAATGCCTTTCCATCACATGGCTGACTAGAGATCTGTCCCACTCTTTCCACCCGCCATTGGCATGTTGCAGAATTTGCCAGTTGAACATTTTTTTCCTTGACCAACATGCTCTGAAGTGGGACTTGAACCCAGACTTTCTTGCACAAAGATACAAATGCTACGCAACAGACTTCTTGATTTATTCTTTGCTAGTTTTTAAACAGAACAGTTTGAATGTTTCTTTCCAACGATTGGCATTTTTTTCACTTAGAAACTTATAACCCACAATGCAACTGAGGTTAAAACCAGCAGCAGCCCACATACCACCTTTCATGATGCTTAATTGAATGTGAAATCTGCAGAAGGTGACTACACTTGTTGAATCTGATGAAGAAGCAGCGCTCCGAAAGCTAGTGCTTCCAATCAAACTTGTTGGACTATAACCTGGTGTTGTGTGATTTTTAACTTTGTTGAATCTGTTTGCGATTAATTTTTACAGGTTAAACCTAACTTTCTATTCACTCTTTGACTATTCCAATTGGATTTCTGATAAGTTGTGTATTTAAGCCCAAAATTCCCTTGGTTCAACTCTTTTCCCCACTAGCTCTAGCTTGACATTCAGACTTTCTTTCCAGCAACTGATAATGTCTGAAGTGTACAAATTGGCCCGGTGAGCATGAAGTAACAAACGAAGATCTGAACTGGTGCATATCCTCACACTATGTTGCATTTCATTATTATCTGCAACTGTTCCACCAACTCACTTCACCCAAGAGTTTTGTGTAATTTTCTGCTCTATTTTTTGCACCTCCCACCTTACTACCACATTTACATTTGAAAAAATTTTCTCTGTTCCCAACATTCTAGCAGTTCATTTATAGCAAGTGAAAAGATGGCAAAATGTTCCTTGATTTTAAATCAGTCAGCCCCACAAGGAAAGGAGAACAATCATGACAGCTGTGTGAGGAATACTGGATTGGAGTGAGGTTTTGTTGTAGTTGTTAATACAACCTCAAAATAAAAACAAGTATGGCACCCAGGCTTCTTTAGTGTGCAACTTAACACAAAAATGTTTGTTTAACAGCAGATTTCTCCTTTATGAATGACAAAAACATGGCCAGAACATCTTGACTTGGAGACACCGGTGTTGGACTGGGGTGTACAAAGTTAAAAATCACAACGCCAGGTTATAGTTCACCAGGCTTATTTGGAAGCACTAGCTTTCGGAGCGCTGCTCCTTCATCAGATGGTGTGGAATATAAGATTCTCTCCAGCCATCTGATGAAGGAGCAGTGCTCCGAAAGCTAGTGCTTCCAAATAAAGCATCTTGGTGCTTCAAATAGCCTATGGTCAAGACATTAGCTGCTGAATTGTGGGATTGATTAGTCAAAAATCACATGACACCAGATTATAGTCAATTGGTTTATTTGAAAACACTAGCTTTTGGAGTGCTGGTGCCTGCTGAAGGAGCAGCACTCCGAGAGCTAATATTTTCAAATAAACCGTTGGACTATACCTGGTGTCGTGTGACTTTTGACCTTGTCCAACCCAGTTCAACACGGCACCTCCACATCACAGTTAAACATAAAATAATTTATACTGTTACAGCATCTAGAGAGACATACAGATTCACTGTCAGCCTTCCCACCTATGCCCAATATGAATATGTATTCACTACGGAGCTGGGGGAAGGGGAAATAAAGATTCATTTTATAATGGTAGATGAATTAAATTCTATCAAGCTATTTTTTTTAAAAAATCTGATGGTGCAAATGATCACTTCCATCATGGAACCACTGACATCATTTGACAGCCTTGTGAATGCATGTTGAAGTTCAGTCAGTTAGCACGTGAATGTAGGACTGTGATTAAATTACCAGTTTGTGTGTGAAATGGTACACAAACACATTACCCTGGAGACTGCCTAATCAGGCCAGCAATTTAGTCAGGTGTCGACTGACTACTGATGTGCATTCTTTTAAAAACCTTGTTCCCTATGACTACGGATACCCATTTTTGTTTCAAATTAAAACTGAATCGCATGTAATTTATCCCAGATGTTTCCAGGTCACATCAGAAAATGGTTTGCTTTATGTAGTAAACAGCAGCAGTGGCTATTAACCAAAACACAGAAATGAGAGAGAACAGAGTTTTAATTAAACCCTTCAGACCACTGAAGTACTTCATTCTTATTACCACTTATTTTCTCTTGTGAAACAGATTTTCATTTAGGTCTCCTGCATTTCTTTTTTTTAAATGTCTGGCTTTGCAAAAATTGAAGGAGCTGGAGGGGAGATGAGGAGACTATTTTCATTGCAGCAAACTATCATGCTCCAGAACAAGCTGCAGGATTGGGGAGTGGAAGCAGATTCTATAGTAACCTTCAAAAATAACTAGATAAATAATTTACAAAGGAAAACGTATAAGATGTTGAGAAAATAATTGGGGGAACTGGACATCTAAGAAATGGTATAGGACCAATGTACCAAATGTCCTTCACTGGTTACTGGAAAACACCCAATTTGAACAATCTGTTTTTCTTTTATATTCTCATGGTGTGAGTATGTGTGTGTCTGTGTCCATCGGTGTGTCTGTCTGTACGTGTGTGTGCGTGTGCATGTGTAATTCTTTGCATGTGTGTACGTATGTATATGTGTGTGTACATGCGTGTACATGACTGCACACGTGTGTGCCTATGAGTATGTGTATGCATGTGTGCGTGTGTGCATACATGTGTATATTTACGTATGACTGTGTCTGTGGCAAGACCACAGTTGTCACTCATCCTGAATTGAACCTGGAACTAAGGGGCTTGTTCAAGCTATGTTAAATAGCAGTTAAGAGTCAATCACATTGCTGTGCATTATGTCATGTCTCATGGTCAGTGTATCTTCCAGAGATATACTGAGGGACATCCTGAGGGACAGGATGTACATGTATTTGGAAAGGCAAGGACTGATGAGGGATAGTCAACATGGCTTTGTGTGTGAGAAATCATGTCTCACAAACTTGATTGAGTTTTTTGAAGTAACAAAAAGGATTGATGAGGGCAGAGCAGTGGATGTGATCTATATGGACTTCAGTAAGTCGTTTGACAAGGTTCCCCATAGGAGACCGGTGAGCAAGGTTAGATCTCATGGAATACAAGGAGGACTAGCCATTTGGATACAGAATTGGCTCAAAGGTAGAAGACAGAGGGTGGAGGTGGAGTGTTGTTTTTCAGACTGGAGGCCTGTGACCAATGGAGTGCCACAAAGATCACTGCGGGGTCCACTACTTTTTACCATTTATATAAATGATTTGGATGCAAGCATAAGAGGTACAGTTAGTAAGTTTGCTGATGACACTAAAATTGGCGGTGTAGTGGACAGCGAAGAAGGTTATCTCAGATTACAACAGGATCTTGATCAGATGGGCCAATGGGCTGAGAAGTGGCAGATGGATTTAATTTAGATAAATGCGAGGTGCTGCATTTTGGGAAAGCAAATCTTAGCAGGACTTATACACTTAATGGTAAGGTCCTCGGGAGTGTGGCTGAACAAAGAGACCTTGGAGTGCAGGTTCATAGCTCCTTGAAAGTGGAGTCGCAGTTAGATAGGATAGTGAAGAAGGTATGCTTTCCTTTATTGGTCAGAGTATTGAGTACAGTTGTTGAAAGGTCATGTTGCGGCTGTACAGGACATTGGTTAGGCCACTTTTGGAATACCGTGTGCAATTCTGGTCTCCTTCCTATGGAAATATGTTGTGAAACTTGAAAGGGTTCAGAAAAGATTTGCAAGGATGTTGCCGGGGTTGGAGAATTTGAGCTATAGGGAGAGGTCAAACAGGCTAGGGCTGTTTTCTCTGGAGCGTCAGAGGCTGAGGGGTGACCTTATAGAGGTTTACAAAATCATGAGGGGCATGGATAGGATAAATAGACAAAGTCTTTTCCCTGGGGTGGGGGAGTCCAGAACTAGAGGGCATAGGTTTAGGGTGAGAGGGGAAAGATATAAAAGAGACCTAAGGGGCAACTTTTTCACTCAGAAGGTGGTATATATACGGAATGAGTTGCCAGAGGAAGTGGTAGAGGCTGGTACAATTGCAACATTTAAAAGGCACCTGGATGGGTATATGAATAGGAAGGGTTTGGAGGGATATAGGCCAGGTGCTGGCAGGTGGGATTAGATTGGGTTAGGATATCTGGTCAGCATGGACAAGTTGGACTGAAGGGTCTGTTTCCATGCTATACATCTCTATGACTCTATATGTTGATGTCATCATCACTTTATCATACAATGTCACATAAGGGTACTGAGATTTGATTTGATTTATTATTGTCACATGTACTGAGATAGAATGGAAAGTACTGTTGTGTGTGCTATCCAGACAAATCATACCTTACATAAGTACGTTGGGATAATAGAACTGAATGCAGAATATAGTGTTACAGCTATAGAGAAGGTGCAGAGAAAGATCAACTCTAGTATATAAGAGGTCTGTTCATAAGTCTGATAACAGTGGAAAAGAAGCTGCTCTTGAATCTGTTGGTATGTGTTTTCAAACGTTTGTGTCTTCTGCCCAATGGAAGAGAGTGGAAGAGAGTATAACAGGGGTGGGAGGGGTCTGTGATTATGTTGGTTGCTTTCCCCATGCAGCAGGAAGGATAGATGGAGTCAGTGGAAGGAAGTCTGGTTTTCATGGCAGACTGGGCTGTGTTCACAACTCTGTAATTTCTTGCAGTCTTGGGCAAAGCAGTAGCCATACCAAGCTGTGATGCATCTGGACAGGATGCTTTCTATGGTGTATCTATAAAAATTGATAAGAATCATTGCGAACATGCTGAATTTCCTTAGCCCTTTGAGGAAGTAGAGATATCACCATGTTTTCTTGACTGTAATGTCGACCTGGATGGACCAGGATAAATTGACAATAGACAATAGGTGCAGGAGTAGGCCATTCTGCCCTTCGAGCCTGCACCGCCATTCAATATGATCATGGCTGATCATTCCTAATCAGTAAACTCTTCCTGCCTCATCTCCATAACCCTTGATTCCACTATCTTTGAGAGCTCTATCCAACTCTTTCTTAAATGAATCCAGAGACTGGGCCTCCACTGCCCTCTGGGGCAGAGCATTCCACACAGCCACCACTCTCTGGGTGAAGAAGTTTCTCCTCATCTCTGTCCTAAATGGTCTACCCCGTATTTAAGCTGTGTCCTCTGGTTCGGCACTCACCCATCAGCGGAAACATGTTTCCTGCTGCCAGAGTGTCCAATCCTTTCATAATCTTATATGTCTCAATCAGATCCCCTCTCAGTCTTCTAAACTCAAGGGTATACACCAATTGTTGGTGATATTTATTCCTAGGAACTTGAAGCCCTCGACCACCTCCACCTCAGCACCATTGACACAGATGGGGGTGTCCTCCACTTCACTTCCTGAAGTCAATGACCAGCTCCTGATAAAGATTGCTGTCTTTACACCATGCCACAAAGCTCTCTATCTCTTTCCTGTACACTGTTTCATTGTTGTTTAAGATCTGACCCATTACGGGGGTGTCATCAGTAAATTTGTAAGTGGCTGAATTCGGCCACAGTCCTGAATATATAAGGAGCATTCTAAGGGGCTGAGTACGCAGCCTCGAGGGGCCCTGGTATCGAGGATTGTGGAGGAGGTGTTGTCACAAATTCTTACTGATTGCAGTCTATGGGTCAGGAAATCAAGGATCCAGTTGCAGCTGGATGAGCAGAGTTCTAGATCTCCCAGTTTGGAGGCGAATTTGGTTGGAAATATGGTACTGAAGGCAGAGCTAAGGTCAATAAATAGAATTTTGACATAGGTGTCCTTGTTATCCAGATGTTTCAGGGATGAATGTAGGGCCAGGGAGATGGCGTCTGCCTTGGATTTATTGTGACAGTAGCAGATTGCAGTGGATCAAGGCAGGCTGGAGTTGATGTGTACCATTATTAACCTCTCAAAACACTTCAAAATGATGAATGTCAGAGTCACCAGGCAGTAGTCATTAAGACTCATTGCCTGATTTTTCATTGGCACCAAAATGTTAGTGCTCTTCTTGAAACAGGTGGGAACCTCACATCGCAGTAAGAAGAGGTTAAGGATGTCAGCGAATACTCCCATCAGCTGGTCCACACAGGATCTGAGTGCAAGGCCGGGGATTCCATCCAGGCCAGTCGATTTCAAAGGGTTCACTCTCAAGACGACCAATCTAACGTCTGTGGCAGTAACTTAGGGTACAAGGGCTGTTGTGGCAGGTGACATCATTTCACTGACCTTCTGGTGATAACGAGCAGAAAATGCATTGAGCTCACAAGGGACGGATGCATTGTTGTCAGTGATCCTACTCAACTTTGCTTTGTAGCCATGCTCTACCTCAAAGTTAGATCACTCTATGGAAAACATGTTCCTCTCTGATATAAACACTTACTGTTAGCCAAAATACCACTGTGCTTAAGGAATGCAATGTCTGGCCACAATAGATACTTGCAATTAAATGCAAATCAACCCCACAATATGCACACCCTGTTCCTTTGTTACAGGAGATAGCTGAATTAATGCTGAGTGAGTCAGGTAAAACCCCCTTTTGGAATGAAACTCACCCCAACGTCAGAGGGCAGTTAAGTGTTCAGCACATTGCTGTGGATCTGGAGTCACATTATAACCAGGATTGGGTGAAGATGGTTGATTTCCTGCCCTAAAAAGGACATTAGTGAACCAGATGGATTTTTATTAAAATCGATGATTGTTTTGTAGTCACCATTAAAGAGGCTAGCTTTAAATTCCAGATTCTTATTAATTAAATTTTTATGTTCCACCAGCTGCCGTGGTTGGATTTGAACTCATGGGCCTGGGCCTCTGGATGACTGGCCACTGTCTCCCGCTTATGTCACACAATGGGTCAAACATAAAAATATTGATCATCAAAAACAAAATGCTTCAATGTTTCATCCCACACAAGCGTGGAACTTTGTCTCAGATCCTCAAAGTCCCTTGGCATTGCTGTGGGAGAGAACTGTAAATAAATCCACGCAGACAGTCCTTTCAATAAGATTGTGACTAATTTCAGCTCTGGAAGTTCAGACGGGATGGTGCAAGGGATGAGGTAAAGCCTGCCACCTGGTGGTTAAACAGTGACCAGGGTGAGAGGATAGGGTTGTATGAGGGAGTGTGAGCCATGTGCTGTGGGCAGTGTGGCTTTACAGCTGTTGTGCCACAACATTACCAGTGAGAGGCGATGTCAGATCACCAACGCTCGTCCAGACGGCAAATAGCCTTGCCAACGTTTATAGGTGCGCCATTGAGAGCATTCTGTCTGGATGTATCACTACCTGGTATGGTAACTGTACCATGCAAGATCAGAGATGGTTACAGAGAGTGGTGAACTCGGCACGGACAATCACAATCACAAAGACCAACCTCCCAGCTATAGAATCCATCTACCAGGCCCGCTGTCAAGAAAAGGCCGCCAGCATTCTTAAAGATCCATCCCACCCTGGCAATGCTTTTCTACAACCTCTACCATCGGGGAGAAGGTACAGAAGATGAACACCACACCAGCCTGTTCGATTCAGTTTCTACCCTACTGTTGTTAGAATATTGAATGGACTCACAAACTCTTAACATTCACCTGTATCTGCGTTTTTGTTTTTGTCGCTATTTACCTATTATTTACTTAACTCTGTGATCTGCCTGTATTGCTCGCAAGACAAAGCTTTTCACTGTGCCTCGGTATACGTGACAATAAATTCAATTAAATTCAACTCAATGTACAGTTGCCTCCCAAAGATGGCGTGGGGACAAGATATGCTGTTCTTTCAACTGACATCCACTGATTGGCGACTTGCTCATGGAACAGTGTGTGGTAAAATGGGTGGAAATTTGATGAGAGAGACATAGGAGCGTGGTACATAACTGACGTAATGAGTTTACCAAGATACGGTGAAAAAGCTTGCTAAGCCTCACAATGAAAAACTGTCCAAAAAACTCCATGTAATTCAGTCTTAGCCAAAAGAACATAAGGTATGCGGCATGCTGCACAGAAAAATCAGTTGACTTGCTGCAATACTCGTAATGTACTTTAAATAAACTAACCCACGTGGTTAATCAATCCCTGATGCGCGATTGATGATTAGACTGTTATCATGAATATGACAAGCTCTTCATTGCTTGTGTTCGGGGAGGCCCCTTGTTTTCCACTCAAGCAGCTGACAAGCCACCACTGGCTTGCCTTCCCCAAGGATTAGGGACTCATCCAGTCGTCAAAGTCAGTATGATCTGTCTGTAAAGCCTGTAAGACAATACTTTTCACTGTATCTCGGTACATGTGACAGTAACAAATCAAATCAAATCCTGCCCATCAATAGCTGCCAGAAACTAGCAGTCCACTAAAAACCAGTACCACCAGGGAAGTGGTGCTGGCTGATGGGACTACATCACCTGAGGTAGAGTATCATCACTTGGCCAAAGGTAATGGGTGAGTGATGGCAGGAGGAGAATCATGAAGGAGGAGGGGTCAGCAGCAACTCCACGCTGTGGCTCTCAGGATACCAGTCCCCTCATCCTTTCCAATGCTGAATTCCAGGATCAGACACCTAGTACTTCTGAATGAGGATCCACCCCTGCCAGGAGCCCACACATTCAGCTTTCCTGCTCCCAACAAGGTCATTAATTAAAGGTATTAATTCCTCACTTTTCCCTAAAGTCCTACAAATATTTTCCATCTACATAATTATCCAATTCTCTTTTGAATCCTGCCTAACACATACAGAAATCCCAGATTCTGAACTATACATTGCAATATAGCTCTTCCTCATGTCTCCACTGATTCTTTTAATAATTAGACTAAATGGTGTCTTCTGGTTTCTAACCCTTCTACAAATATTTCTCGGAATTTCACCTGTCCACAGTCGTCCTGATTTTGAATACCTTTCCCTTCAGGTGCTTAACAAATTCTTTTCTGATTGAATCTGCCGAACAAAACATTTTCTGTGATGTTTTCTTCCGTAAATCAGAGGTCAAGTGATTCTTCTGAAATTTTGAATTCAATACCTTCCCCGCTAACTCAAATTCCCTCCATGCTTCTTATATTTTACACGTTATCCAAAAAAACAAACCTTTTCCAATATCCAAATGTCCCTGCATAGGGTGTCAAAGTTAGGCAGATAAGGAATCCTGCAATTACTGAAAGACTGCAGTCGCCTTCCTCAAGAAAAGTGGAATCAAGCAACAATTTGGGAAACATTCTCCTTCAATTGTCAAATTCCACTCCAATGTTTAGCATAACCTTCTCATCTGTCATTTGCCATAATCAGTATATTGTACACCAGAATGTCTCTCTGTATGAGCCGGATGCTAATTTCAATTTATAGTCATAGAGTTATACAACATGGAAACAGACCCTTCAGTCCAACTAGGAGAAAGTGAGGGCTGCAGATGCTGGAGATCAGAGCTGAAAATGTGTTGCTGGAAAAGCGCAGCAGGTCAGGCAGCATCCAAGGAGCAGGAGAATCGACGTTTCGGGCAGATTCCTGAAGAAGGGCTCACGCCCAAAACGTCGATTCTCCTGCTCCTTGGATGCTGCCTGACCTGCAGCGCTTTTCCAGCAACACATTTTTCAGCTTCAGTCCAACTAGTCCATGACCATGTTCCCAAGCTGAACTAGTCCCACCTGCCTGCATTTATCCCATATCCCTCCAAATCTTTCCTATTTGTGTACCTGTCCAAATGTCTTTTAAATATTGTAACTGTAACTGCATCCTCCACTTCCTCTGGCAGTTCAGAGCACACGCAAACTATTCTCTGCAGAACAAAGTTGCCATTCATGTCCCTTTTACATCTTCTCTCACCTTAAAAATACACCGCCTAGTTTTGAAATCCCCCGCCCTAAGGAAAAGACCCTGGTCATACATCTTATCTATGCCCCTCAACATTTTATAAACCTTATTAAGGTCACCCTTCAACCTCCTATATGCTGCAGTGACAAAGTCCCAGACTTTCCAGTTCATTTTTATATCTCAAACACTCCATTTTCAGCAACATCCTAGTAAATCTTTTCTGAATTCTCACCAGTTTAATAATAGTCTTCCTACAGTGTAGAAACGTGTGGTGCTGGAAAAGCACAGCAGGTCAGGCAGCATCCATGCACCAGGAGTGTTGATGTTTCAGGCATATGCTCTTCATCAGGGTGACCGTATCTGTACACAGTTCTCCAGAACAGGCCTCCCCAATGTCCTGTACAAATCCTATACTCAATGAGCGACATAAAAATACTAAATAAAATATAAAATCGAGAAATATAAAATTGTCAAATGTTCATCTTCGCTGAAAAATGTGTTGCTGGAAAAGCGCAGCAGTTCAGGCAGCATCCAAGGAGCAGGAGAATCGACGTTTTGGGCATAAGCCCTTCTTCAGGAATGAGGAAGGTGTGCCAAGCGGGCTGAGATAAAAGGTAGGGAGGAGGGACTTGGGGGAGGGGCATTGGAAATGTGACAGGTGGAAGGAGGTTAAGCCGGAGGGGTGGGTGGGGGCGGAGAGGTCGGGAAGAAGATTGCAGGTCAAGAAGGCGGTGATGAGTCCGAGGGTTGGGACTGAGATAAGGTGGGGGGAGGGTAAATGAGGAAGCTGGAGAAATCTGCAATCATCCCTTGTGGTTGGAGGGTTCCGAGGCGGAAGATGAGGCATTCTTCCTCCAGGCATCGTGTTGCCATGGTCTGGTGATGGAGGAGGCCAAGGACCTGCATGTCCTTGGTGGAGTGGGAGGGGGAGTTAAAGTGTTCAGCCACGGGGCGGTTGGGTTGGTTGGTGCGGGTGTCCCAGAGGTTTTCTCTGAAACGTTCCGCAAGTAGGCGGCCTGTATCCCTAATGTAGAGGAGGCCACATTGGGTGCAGTGGATGCAGCAAATGATGTGTGTGGAGGTGCAGGTGAATTTCTGACGGATATGGAAGGATCCCTTGGGGCCTTGGAGGGAAGTGAGAGGGGGAGATGTGGGTGCAAGTTTTACATTCGTCAGGTGTGGACCTGACGACAGATGATACGATGTATCTGGTGGGGAAGTGGAGGAGATGCGGTGGAGAGCATCATCAACCACATCTGAGGGGAAATTGCCTCCTCCTACTGCCCCCTTGACCATGACCCCACCTCCCAACCGCAATTTCCCCTCAGACATGGTTGACGATGCTCTCCACTGCATCTCCTCCACCCTTCAACCCCGCCCCTCCAATCGCCACCAGGACAGAACCCCACTGGTCCTCACCTACCACCCCACCAACCTCCAGATACATCGTATCATCCTTCGTCATTTCCGCCACCTCCAAACAGATCCCACCACCAAGGATATATTTCCCTCCCCTCCCCTATCAGCGTTCCGGAAAGACCACTCCCTCGTCAGGTCCACACCCCCCATCAACCCAACCTCCACTCTCGGCACCTTCCCCTGCAACCGCAAGAAATGCAAAACTTGCGCCCACACCTCCCCCCCTCACTTCCCTCCAAGGCACCAAGGGATCCTTCCATATCCATAACAAATTCACCTGCACCTCCACACACATCATTTACTGCATCCGCTGTACCCGATGTGGCCTCCTATACATTGGGGAGACAGACCGCCTACTTGCGGAACGTTTCAGAGAACACCTCTGGGACACCCGCACCAACCAACCCAACCGCTCTGTGGCTGAACACTTTAACTCCCCCTCCCACTCCACCAAGGACATGCAGGTCCTTGGCCTCCTCCATCACCAGACCATGGCAACACGTCGCCTGGAGGAAGAGCGCCTCATCTTCCGCCTCGGAACCCTCCAACCACAAGGGATGATTGCAGATTTCTCCAGCTTCCTCATTTACCCTCCCCCCACCTTATCTCAGTCCCAACCCTCGGACTCATCACCGCCTTCTTGACCTGCAATCTTCTTCCCGACCTCTCCGCCCCCACCCCCTCTCCGGCCCATCACCCTCACCTTAACCTCCTTCCACCTATCGTATTCCCAACACCCCTCCCCCAAGTCTCTCCTCCCTACCTTTTATCTTAGCCTGCTTGGCACACCTTCCTCATTCCTGAAGAAAGGCTTATGCCCAAAACGTTGATTCTCCTGCTCCTTGAATGCTGCCTGCCCTGCTGCGCTTTTCCAGCAACACATTTTTCAGCTCTGATCTCCAGCATCTGCAGTGCTCACTTTCTCCTAAATGTTCATTTTTGCCAGGTACGTGAGACTAGTTTAGTTTGGGAATATTGTCAGCATGGACTGGTTGGATCACAGAGTCATACAGCATGGAAACAGACCCTATGACTCTCTAAATCAGGATTGCAACATTTTTAACCAATGCCTGAAAGAATGTTCCATTGTGACTAAGCAATGTCTCTTCAATACAATTTCCAAGTTTTTTGTGGAGACCATTTCTATTTCCTCAAACAAACAACGTTGCATTCAACCACAGTGAACAGTCAGGTCAATGTACTGACAAGATCATGCATTGCAAATTCTTACATTGCAATTTGATAACATTTTCACTCCTCCACTCTCACTGATTTGTATAAAAGGTTGTTAGAAGCTCATAGCATTCCAAAATCAAGACACACAGTCGTCCATGGCAATTTTGCCATTCTATAGCTGGAGTAAGTGGTGAACACTAGTGAACTTCCAAAACATTCTCCACTAGACAAATACCTCAAAGACATAAACTTGCTTAATAAATAAACATATTTTTGCACTGTTAAGATCACATAGAGGGGTAATTAAGCACCAAAAAAATAAATCTTTTTAAGTAGTTAGAACAGCTCTGAAGGATCAGTGTTGACTGTCTAGCCTCAAGCAAGAGGTATAACCATCTGCAGAAATCAACAGAGACAGTGGAACCTCAATCTCCTCAAAACCAACTCAATGCAAACACAATTGCAAATGCTACAAAAACAGCAAGTACTGGAAATATTCAGCATGTCAGGCAGTGTCTGGCTGGAGACAGAAACAAAATTAATGTTCCAAGTCAATAACCCTTCCAATCCCAATGTGCGCTTGTGGAAGAGCACCTCATCTTTCCACGCAGCTTTCTGAGTTCAACACTGAGTTCAACAATTTTAGATCATAACCTACACATCCATCATCTTTTTGGCTCACTTAGTTTTTCCTGAATTCTTTCAATATCCCTATATTTTGCATTTAGGCAGCTGTCATCTCATCTATGCACATCATTTTCTTTCTCTACTTTACCCATTATCACTCCTTTTGGCTTGCGCAACATGAAATACTTAGTCATTTAATCCTTCCTGCTTTAAACTTTCTTTTTGGTTCTTTCTGCCCCTTCCCCCACCTTTTCCACTGATGTCAAATATATTTCATTGCCATCAACTTTCAGTTCTGCTGAAGGGACATTGACCTGAAAGGTTAACTCTTTCTATCCAAAGAGACTGTCCACGTTGAAAACTATTGCAAATGGGTGCAGAACCTAAGACCTTTGATGAAATAATATAATGTTGCCACAGTCGCAAAGGACCACTCTCTCATTAGGGAAATGCAACCAGTGGTGGTTTAATTTGAGGGTCATTCCTCAGACAAAAGGTGAAGTTCCAAAGGCCAGTCCTTTATGATGATCACAGCCAGTTTGGGAATTGAACCTGCGCTGTTGCTGTCATTCTGCAGCGCTAATCAGCCATCCAGCCAGCTGAGCTAACCGGCCCTGTCTTGAAATATTCAAGACAAAGTCAGGAAATACTCCTTCGGATAAATGTGGAAGCCTCTTCCACAACAGCATTTGATGCTGGATCAGTTCATTTGAAATCTGCAATAGGGACATTTCTGTTCATCGAAGGTATAAAAAGATACAAGGCAAAGGTGGATATGCAGAGTTAGGGCAGAGATCAGCCTTGATCTCGTTGAATGGACCAGAAAAGGTTTGTGGGGGTTAACTGGCCAACAATAGATCCTATGCTTTTAATAAGAATAATAACGGAGAGACACGCAGAAGAGGGCAGAAGTGATGGAATTAAAATTGAAAACAACCAGTATAGTTTTGCAATGCGTGACTAAGAGCAGCCAACTGTGCACATTGCTCATCTTCAGACGGATCTCCATCACATAATGTTCTATCTAAAAGACTCATCTGTTCATCAGTGACATGTTTGTGCAGATTTACACATCAGGACTGCCTTAAAACCAGTGATGCAGGCTCCTTACCTGTGCCTCATGATTGACACGATAACATCAACTTGAGATCTCAGCCATGATAGGTCGTAGGTCACTCATAACACCAACACAAGATGCACATTACAAAACCTCAAGCTTGAACTTACAGCTTCCTCATGATATCTTAGAAATTCTCCAGAGAGTTTCTGTTTTTCTTTTTAAAGTACACACAAGTGCAGACTGGATGTCAATGCACACAATACATTCCTAAAACAGCTGGTTGACTGCCAACACAGAGTGTATATACCTATCCAATAAAAATAATCTTGAAATCTGTGCTCCCGCACACTGTCCCACGAGGTGTTGGTTAATTCTTGGTGACATTAATCGATTTTTTCACCATTCTACCACAATATGAAGAATTCAACTTCCCACATCGCAGCCTTTCGCTATCTCATTTGCCAAAACTCCAAAGCTAAGTTAAATGAATGAGCAGAACCGAGTGTTTCGCATGTTGTCCTTTCTGAAAACATAACCTGAACAAATGATGGGTACCTCTTGTGCTCTCTCTCTCTTCATGTTTACACTGCCAGACTATCCACCCAAAGGTCAAGTCCCATCATGGCAAATTGTAAAAATTAATCATGATAAACTTCTGGAATAGTACCAGTATAAAATCAAACTATGAAAATTTCAAAATTTCAAAAATCAAACTAACCCTAAGGAAAAGGGAATCTGCCACTTATTCCCAGTCTGACCAACAGAAATTGTGTTGGCACAGCATTACACACATCCTAGGAGCAACAACTTGCATTGATACAGTACCTGTCACAAAGACGGAAAGCCGTTCCAAGGCTTGTCACAGGAGAAGCAGAAAGCAAGTGAAAATAAACGCCAAGTCAAAGAAAGGGGTGTCAAAAGTCTCAGGCTGGGAATGAGGGGAGGTGGAATTGATGGAATCCCAGATCCTAGACAACAAAATGCACAGATGCTAGCAGTAGCATAAAAATCCCAATTTCAAGGATCAGAAATAGGGCTAACCAAAAACATTGTTAATATTCTCTTTAGTGGTATAAATCTGCATCACTTTTTGCCAATTGTCATTGTTTTTCTTCATTTGAAAGTGCACTGGAAATCAAGCCCCAGAATTGTCACAAGAGTGATTTTATTTTTAACCTAGGCATGCAAAGTACCCAATTTATCTAACTGTTGACTCAGGTGAACAAAAAACACAGATCAGTTTTCTATACTTAACAAAAATTATTATTTATCATAAATAAACAGATTCTAACTAAAGGTAAACAACTATGAACTGTCAACATATACCCCTGCTAGTTAGAATTCTAACTCCTTTTAAATCAGGCCTGATACATCCAAAGAGACAAACACTGGTGTTATGAATGAAGGGGAAGCAAATATTAGGGAAATAGTTCAATGGTACCATCTTCAGAATTTGCAGGAGGGCTTCCTCTTGTTTCCCAACCCTTCAGTTGTCTGAGCTTTTCCTTCCAGTTCTATCATTTCTTCACAGAGCCTTGCCTTTTAAGGAGACTGACTGAAACCGCTCCATCTTACATGTTGTTCCAGAGGTACAACAATCATTTTCAAAGCTAATTTAAGCAAAAGTAGGCTTACTTGTTAAAACTGTCACACATTTATTACATGTTGCCCGGGGCTGAGGTATGTTTTACCTGACCTTTGTTTTTACAGCTGTGGTACTTCTTTACCCTAATAAAACTATTTATTTATCAAGAAAAAAATTCATAAACAGTGGCTAGCTCTGATGCAGTGATGCCAGACTCTTTGGCACTCATCTTCCCCACCACCCTCCAAATCCTGCCATATTCAGGTGGCACAGTGCTGGCAGGTCTCAGGAATAAGTCAATCCCTAAACAGGTCTTCAATCCTGAAACCTATTGCTCCCAGTACACGGGAAGGTCTCCGAGTAAAGAAAGGAATGGCACTGGGGCCTGTAGGTCTAAAAAGTGTTTTTCAAAATTGTCATCGTCATCACATGTTAGATGCAAATTTCATGTTATTTATCTCAGAATCTAAAGAGAGTTGTGAATTCAAACAGTTTTTATAACTTAAAGCATCTCATAACTTGACATAATATTCAACATATGCAATGTCTAAGCATAATATATAATTCCAATCTTTACAAACCAAACTACCCTTCACGTTATTTGAAATGCTACATCTCAATTTTAAGTTCTTCACATTTTAACATGTAGGACATTTTAACGATCTCCCTCCGAATTAATCACAGTCATACTTGAAGAAGGAAAAAGATTGCAAGGGATGTAGAAGGAAACTGTGACAAATTGGATATCTCTGTCAAAGAGCTAACACAGGAATGACAGGCTGAATTGCTTCCTTCTGGATCACGTGTTTCCATTGACTCCAAGACAAAGCAGAAAGTTCCTGCAGGAAATTACTAATTGCAGCAGAATTCTACCACATGACCAAAGACATAATTCTGAATTTCAGCTGATTGAGGGGGGAAGAGTCATCAAGTCATACAGCACAGAAGCAGTCTAACTCTACCATGCCAACCAAGGTTTCCAAATTAAACTAGTCTCACTTACCTGTATTTGGCCCATATCCCTCTAAACCTTTCCTATTCATGTACCTAGTCAAATACCTTTTAAATGTTCTAACTGTACTTGAATCTGCCACTTCCTCTGACAGTTCATTCACATACAAACCACCCTATTTGTTAAGAAGTTGTCCCTCATGTCCTTTTCAAATCTTTCTCCTCTCACCCTAAAATATGCCCCTTAGTTCTGAACTCCCCACCCTTGGGAAAAGACATTTGTTATTCACTGTATCTATGCTCCTTATGATTTTATAAACCTTTTGTAAGGTCACTTCTCAATGTCTTACACCCCAGTAAAAAATAATCCCAGCCAATCTAGCCTCTTATAACTCATGCTCTTCAGTCCCATAAACATTCTGGCAAATCTCTTTTGAACCCTCTCCAATTTAGTAATATCCTTCCTATAGTAGGGTGACGCCAGAACTGTACACAGTACTCCACAAGTGACCTCACCAACATCCGGCACAACGTCAAAATGACGTCCCAACTCAATGGGCTGAGCAATGAAGGCAAGCATGCCATTGTGTAAACCACAGTCTACCTGTGACGCAACTTTCAAAGAACTATGTACTTGAATCCCTGGGTCTCTCTGTTTGACAACGCTACCCGGGATCCCATCATTGACAGTGTAAGTTCTGCCCTTGTTTGTTTTACTAAAATGCAACACCTCACATTTATCCAAATTAAATCCCATCTGCCACTCCTCAGCCCATTGGCTCAATTGATCAAGATGGCGGTTGGTTCAAGGAGAAAATTACACCAATTTAAGGTTTTGGGTAAGAGCCACAGCAGGGATGAAAGGAAGAACATTTTTATACAGTGAGTGGTAATGCCATGGAACTTATTACCCAGAACAATGGTTATAGCAGAGATTCAATTTCTTAAGGAAATTAGACAGGCACTTGACGGCAATGAAATGTCAGGATGATGGGTATAGAGCATGGGTGTAGGACAATTTGGACTGCTGACAGGGGATGGCATGGACTTGATGGGTTGATTAAACTTGTTTCTGTGTGATAATAACTCTATGGCTCTCATTTACAAGCAATTTGGAAATTTCTCATCTGCACCACTTCTCTTGCGCCTGACACACATCCTGTTCCCGATCCAGGTGGTCCGCAGATCCCAGCTGGAAAATCACTGCTTCACAGCAAGTGGTCAAATGATTTCAGGTTATAGGAACATCCAACTATCTGATGTGAAAGCATTTTTAAAAAGCTCTCATCAAAACAAATCATTTTTTGCTGAAATCTGAATCAATACCTCCAGCATGATGCTGACAGAAAGAACATCTGCTTTCCTGGGATCCTGCCAAATTCTTTTTTTTCCCCAAAATTAGCCAAACAGGTTACCCTGTTGCAAAAATAAATAAAGGTTCAGGCTTGTCGACACTTGCTTCGCACAGGAGAGCACAGACATCAATACAACACACTAAACTCGCAACAAATTGTGCTCCTGTTCCTCCTCAATCCACGCCTGCGGGTCTCTCTCTCTCAGTGTTGTCTCCATATTCCTGATGGAATTATAATTGTCCTAAAGGTATAACCACAGCATCAGGATCCATAAAACCCATGATGTACAGTCTAGTTCACATAATCCAAAACAGAGCTAAATGACTGAGTGGATAAGGCTAATTAAGTCAACAATCGGATCAAATTAACTCAAAATCAATCCCCAACACTTCAAATGGCAATTAGTGTATGGCCATTAGAATGAACTGAGAAGTGTAACTGCATTTTCCTTCTACCTCTCTCCAGATCCACCATGTTTAAAAAAAAATTCAACATGCTGCGGGTAACAATGGACTAGAAAATCACATGGGAATACTATGGCTCTAAGATCAGGTCAGCGGCTGGGAAATCTGCAGAGATTGACTAACCTCCTGACTCCCAATTTCCTAATCAAAGCAGGTCCACCATCTACAAGGCACAAGTCAGGAGTGTGATGGAATACTCCCTACTTTCCTGAATGAGTGCAGCCCCAACAAAACTCAAGAAGCTTGACACCATCCAGGACAATGCAGCCCACTTGAGTGGCACCACATTTACAACCAGTCACTCCCTCCACCACTGACGCTCAGTAGCAGTGCGTTGTATTTATCTACAGATGTACTGGAGAAATACACCAAGGGTCCTTAGACAGCATCTTCCAAAACCATGATCACCACCATCTAGAAGGACAGGGCAGGAAAACACCAAGAGAACACCACTACCAACAAGTTCCCTTCCAAGGCACACACCACTTCAAAAGTACATAGCTATTCCTTGACTTTCACTTGGTCAAAATCCTGGAATTTTCTCCCTAACAGCAGCGTAGGTGTCCATATAACATATGGCTCAAGCAGTTCAAAACTGCAGTTCACCACCACTTTCATGGACAACTAGGCATAGGCCATTAATGCAATAAATTAATCACTCCTTCTGCATTTGTTTGTCCTCTTCCCCCTTAAATTCACCCACATCGTTTGAATCAATCACTCCTTGTAGTAATGAGTTAAACATTCTTACCCTTCTCTGAACAAAAATACTTTTCCTAAATTTCCTTTTGGATTTCTAAGTGAGGATCTTGTGTTGATAACCTCTGGTCGTTCTCTTCTCCATAAGAGAAGACAATCTTGCAGGAGCCAATGTCCCAAAACCTTTCAGAATTTTAGTGATATTGATTCGGTTATGCCTTAGCTTCCTTTATTCAAGGGACAAGGGACCCAATCTGTCCATCTTTTCCTGATACGTCGTCATGGTATGACTGAACCACTCCTGGAGATGGACAGCGAAGCCCCCCCACCTGAGTACATTTTGCACCTTTGCCACCCTCAGTTTCCTCAAAGTGGTGCTCAACATGGATGAGGAAAAAATGATCAGCTGAGTGAGGGCAGTACATGGTAGTCAGGAGGTTTTCTTGTTCAGATCTGACCTAATACCCTGAGACTTTATGGGTCCCATGGTCAATGTTGAGAGCGCCCACTGAGATCTCCCTTCCACCTGTACACAATTGAGCCACCATCAAATCTGCTGGGTCCATGCTGTAGGGAGAACAGAATAAACCCACGGATGGCAATGATGTTGTCTGGGACAGTGGGGGTTAGGTATGATCCTGAGTATAACCATGTCAGGCTGTTGCCTTACCAGTCTTTGCAGTAGCTCTTCCAATGTTGGTGAGGACAAATCTACAGGATCAACAGAGCTGAGTTTGCATTTGTCATTAACAAGGTTAGTGCCAGGTGGCCTATTCAATTTGATACCTTTTTTGAGACCTTTTAATGTTTTGCTACAATTGAGCGGCTTGCTAGGCCATTTCATAGATCAGTTAAGACTCAATAACATTAATGTGGGTCTGGAGTCACATGTAGGCCAGACCAGGGAAAGACAGCAGACTTCCTTCCCAAAAGTACATTAGTGAACCAGGTGGGATGCCCTGACAATTGGCAATGGTTTCATGCTTTATACATGGTAAAATCGCCACAGTCCTGCTGGACCATAGGACTTCTCTCTTGTTAGATCGCAATCCAGCCTTCCAGCCAACTGACCGAACTGACTAAGGTGCTGTTGAAGGAGTTGCTTTGGTGAGTTATTGCACTTCATCTTTCAGTTGGTACAGTGGCCACACGATAAACATTCCCCGTCTCTTGAATGATGGCGTAAGGACTGTCAATTATCAACATTGCTATGTTCTGAATGGTGTCAATGATGTCACATGATCAATGAAACACAAAACGGGTTTGTGATTAGGAAGGTGCTGTTCTACCCTCTGCACTGAGGGGTCAGCCCGCCTTCTCGTCAGATGACCTCACAGTTAATGCAACAAACTGTTGTGGGAACCACTTTGAATACCATAAGATGAGATGCTGTGGAAAATTCTTCTGGGCCAGGTACTGTATTCGAGCTGAGGATGAATATATATACCCTTCACTTTTCACCCTCTAATATTTAATCCAACGAAGTCTGCAGAGAATTCCTCCTCACATTTAGTAATTGAGTCCAATCCCACAACTTTAAAATTTGAGCTCAGCTATTCAGGGTCAAGGTCACCAAGTAATCCCTCACAAACTGTCAGTGCAACTTTTCACCCCCAAAAAAATAACCATCGGCAGGGAGTCAAGTAAAACTTCAAAACTGCGAGTGATGCATCTTTGTGAGGCAAGAGTATTGAGAAATACACAAGATCAATGGAGTTAGTATTACACATGGTCCAATGGAACTATAGAATGAGCTCAAGGTACAAAATGACACTCTTTTACCTTTGAGCCATGATACCTCTCCATTCGGTGTACACTTCACAAGGACAGAAGTGATCAAGGCATGAGGGGGTTTAGGTGATTTAGCTCTTCTTAAAAATGAAATGCAGGACCAATCACAAACTAGACAGAGGGATCTTCTTTTCTTTATGAGCAAGCTATGTCATAGCTTTACCATTTTAATTTTTTTTTATCAAAGTATACAACTAAGTTTACGTATGAAGGTTTTGGGTCTCTGAACATCACCCAGATATTTAGATTTTTAGCTGCATCCGGAAACAATATCCTGCTCATAGTTAGGGCAGCACAGTGGCTCAGTGGTTAGCAGTGCTGCCTCATAGCACCAAGGACCTGGGCTGACAACCACCCTTGGGTAACTGTCTGTGTGGAGTTTGCACATCCTCCCTGTGTCTGTGTGGGCTTCCACTGGGTGCTCTGGTTTCCTCCCATAGTCCAAAGATATGCAGGTTAAGGTGGATTGGCCATGCCAAATTGTCCATAGTGTTCAGGGATTTGCAGGCTATGTGGGTTAGCCATGGGCAATGCAAGGATACAGGGATAGGGTAGGGGTTGGGTCAGAATGCTCTTCGGAGGGTCAGTGTGCACTTGATGGGCCGAATGGCCTGTTTCCACCCAGTAAGGATTCTATGATAACATCTCAGCATTGAACTCTCTTCAGCTATGCAAACTTGGGAGACCACTTAAACTGACCAGGTCCTAGGGCTTATGCCTGAAACGTTGACTCTCCTGCTCCTCAAATGCTGTTTGACTTGCTGTGCTTTTCCAGCACCACTCTTTTTGACTCAGGTTCTGGTATGTTTTGGCAAATGGAAATTATGCTTCTATTCACACACAACCCAGAAAATGGGAATGTGGGCCATCAATGACCGCAGGACAACTTTCAAGAACCAACTGAGAAGGGGAATGTATACCAAGCACTGCGACAAACAAAAGCAATTCAACTCATTTCTCAAACCGATTAGACAATGAACTGTTTTTAAAAACAATGCAATACCTTACAGTGCATCATGAATTTTGAATGGACAGGTTTAAGCAATTCAGTCCTGAATGAGGGCTTTTGTCCGAAACATTGATTTTCCTGCTCCTCGGATGCTGCCTGACCTGCTGTGCTTTTCCAGCACCACTCTAATCTTGACTCGAATCTCCCAACACTTTAACTCCCCCTCCCACTCCACCAAGGACATGCAGGTGCTTGGACTCCTCCATCGCCAGACCATGGCAACACGACGGTTGGAGGAAGAGCGCCTCATCTTCTGCCTGGGAACCCTCCAACCACAAGGGATGAACTCAGATTTCTCCAGTTTCCTCATTTCCCCTCCCCCCACCTTGTCTCAGTCAATTCCCTCGAACTCAGCACCGCCTTCCTAATCTGCAATCTTCTTCCTGACCTCTCCGCCCCCACCCCACTCCGGCCTATCACCCTCACCTTGACCTCCCTCCACCTATCGCATTTCTAACGCCCCTCCCCCAAGTCCCTCCTACCTACCTTTTATCTTAGCCTGCTGGACACACTTTCCTCATTCCTGAAGAAGGGCTCATGCCCGAAACGTCGATTCTCCTGTTCCTTGGATGCTGCCTGACCTGCTGCGCTTTTCCAGCAACACATTTTCAGCTCTGATCTCCAGCATCTGCAGCCCTCACTTTCTCCTCTAATCTCCAGCACCTGCAGTACCCACGTTCGCCAGGTTAAAGCAACTGCACTCCTCATAGCCCTTCCATTGGCTTGGGTTATAACTCAATATACACACATTCATATCCTTGTGTCATTGTGATTCATTGGCCAAACACATGCCATGTACATATGGCAGTACAGAAGTTTCACTTTTGCTTTAATCCATACAAAGCTCTTTGCACTGGTGTTGACAGTATCCATTGTTCCCATGCAGACTGTATTTATTAAATATTTGAATAGCAGGACTTACTTTTCAAACATCTACCACTTCCTTTATCAAAAAGGGGATCTGATTTCATCCAAAGTCATGTCTGGGTTTTAATTTATTTCCTTCAGAAATCAGCACAGAAGTATTACATTTCAGCCATTTGATGTGCAAATTAGTTAACAGCACCAGTGACAACCTGGTTAAGTCAATTTAACAGGGCACAGCAAACTCTCATCACAGTGATGAAAAGGATTGACCATACCTTTTTCAACTATGCAGTTTGCTTCTGAAATTTCAATCATTCTCTATGGACCAAAAGAATGTCAAGATTCTCATATGATGCGACAACTGTTTCTGTAATATTCAAAAGTGGTGGCATAGAAACTAAACAAACATGTCAAATCAAATGGAAGAAGACTAATGTATTGCTAAAAGAGAGATTATCAGAAAACTTGCAGAGATTTTTTTACAGACTTCCTAAAGTCACTTTAAACACTCCTTTACTATCACAGATTTGTAAAACAGAAGTGAATAAATGGTCATGGTGGAAAAAGCAAAATTACGCAGTTTCAGATCGGAAACAACCCCCAGATGAGCTGTGATATATTGCAACCCAAGTGTCAGGAGGCACATCTGGTCATAATGGATTTGACAGCAGAAACAGCTGGATCATGTCGATTGAAAACCCAGATGCACTGACATTCATCCTTCCCCTTTGATGAGAATTTATACATGTACAAACACACACACTGCCCACCCCCCAAACTGTTCCTAAAGAATAGTCTGCAGACAAAATAACTTTTTGTTCTCTTCTTGGGCAGACCTGGCTTGCTGCAAGTCACAAACAAAATCCCTAGAACACATGCCATATTTCAGTCAGTACACAGTCTTCAAGAAGAGAAACAGAAACAGCCCATGTGGTCAGCATTTTTACTTCCAAAGAACCCCTTTGTCTGTGCCATCAATGTAATCTTCTCCTTCTTGCCCCCTCACATACTGAACAAGGTTTCCCTAAATTCATCCATGTTGTTTATCTCAGTGACTCCTTATGGACACTAATTACCAACCGCTTTGTCCACCCAAGATTTGTTCTTCACTTCTCAGACACTTCTTTTTGTTGGACCACACCCTTTAGATGCCTATATTATTTCTCCTGAAATGATGCTTCCAGTTTGCAAACACATCACATGAATCATAACGTAAGAAGAAACATTGGGAACACTGAATCTACCAGAGATATCCCAGATGGTTCTGGTGAACATGGTAACAACATAGACCTTACCGGTAGCAGAAGTATCTGAAAATGTGCCAGTATTTGAATGGCTCCAGTTTCTCATGACTGTTCATGTCCAATTATGATTCTGGGGACAGAAGCCTCTTCTCAGGCCCTGAATACTGGCACATTTTCAGAGACTTCTGCTACCGGTCAAGTCAATGTTGTTATCATGTTCACCAAAACCATCTGTGATGGCTCAGGTAAATTCAGTATTCCCAATCTTTCTTATTATATTGTGATTCTCGCTGATCTCCTTGCCACAGAGAGCTGTGGGGGCTGAGTCCTTGTATATATATATATATGAGGCTGAGATAGATGGACTCTTCATCAGTCCAGGAAACAAGGGTTTCAGAGAAAAGACAGAAATTAGAACATGAGGAATGCCCGATCAGCCACAATTCCATTGAGTGGCAGTGCAGGATCAAGGGGTCAAAGTCCTGTTCCTATTTCTTATGGTCTGAGAAACTACTGGACACGTCAGATCCCTGAATGAAATCTGGACTTTTTTTGTTTAACTAGTTAACATGGTGGTTCGTCACAAACATTTTTGCACAAGGCTGAAGATTTTCTTCAACAACAGAAGGAAATTACACAAAAGAAATTACAAGGAACAGAACAAACTAAGTGTGACAGTCAGAATGATCTCTAAACACACACTGAAACAAAGTTTTAACCTGTTATAAAGACTCAAGTTCAGAGATATTACACACCCATATACCAACTCCACAGGGGTCGACCTCACTGGCTCCTCCGAGGGTCTTTCTCTTGGTCTGTTGGCCTAATTTGATGAGTCCTTTGTAAATCAGCCATTGAGAAACTTCACACAAAGCATGAACTTTCTCTGTTCTAATTATGAGCAGATTGCTAAAACAAAACCTGTTGGACCATAACCTGGTGTGTGATTTTTAACTTTGTACATCCCAGTCCAATACTGGCGTCTCCAAATTATGACTTCCATAAATAAAGTTAGCTTACCACATAGTGGTTACTAGCTGGTTACACTGAATTGAACTGAATTAGCTTTATTGTCACACGTACTCAAATGAGTGCAGTGAAAAATTTACAAATCGTCATCTATGGTGCCATCTTAGGAACAAGGTACAAGGTTCTTCAGAACAAGTTCTTCAGAAAAAAAAATTAGAAAAATAAATAAGTAAGAAGTCCAGCGTTGCAGATCATAGGAATAAATTAGAAAGTAAATAAATAAAAAGTTCAGAATAACAGTCCTTCCAACCCAGTCCATGCTGGCACCTATCTTCCAGTCTGCACAGGGCTTCGCTTCAAGGCTGTTGAGGCTGGGAGACAGCTCTAGAATCATCTCGATGCTGGAAATCCGCTCTAAGGCCACACCAGGCCGAAAGACCACTATGGGCTGCCGATAAACCACCACGCCGGGCTGGAAGGATACCTCACCAGATCCACGCTGAGGCCAGGAGTTCAGGATGTCACCGAGAAGAAAGGTGAGACAGAGAAAAAACACTGAAGAGGAAAAAAAGAAACAGAAACAGATGGAGTGGACGAGCTCCAGCTGAAGTGTCCTACTCTGCTGCCATCTTGGAAAAGATACATCTGATACATTATGTTGGAGTTACATGACAATTCTTTGTAAGAACTCAGGCTAGACTCAAGATGGAAGTACACATAAATGTTATCAAAATACATTTCAGCAATAGAAATGTAACAGGAACACAGTTATGTTCATCCTAGGAACAGCCTATTTCATGCTGACAGGCAGAGATTATTTCATAATGTCAGCTAATCTTTCCAGGTGGAGATTTGTCAAAACAACACTTATGGTGGTCTTTAGAGTAGACCAAGGAACATGGACACCATGCAGCTTCTGTTCGCTAGGATTACCCAAAGGTACCCAAAGGGTCTTGACTAAGAAGCGCTGCCTTTATGAAATCGTCAAGAGTTACAATGTGGATTTTCATCTAGCAGAATTTCTGTTGCTCCCACTGTTCAGGGGTCAGGTTGACAGAGATAAGAGACTGAGTCACATGATGATTAGTTCAGCTGCGCAATGACACTAGGATCCTTATAATATATCAGTTGGAAATGATACAATCAAACAAATGACAGGGTTTAGATCACAAAGCCTGTACTTGTCTGTCCAGCCCCTTTTTTGAAATGAAGAAATTTCTCCTCAATTCACGACTGGATTTGTTCAGGACATTTTATATTCAAAGCTTCTAGTTTTGGTCTCTTCATTATACAGGTTATAATTATAACTTCCATTTTACAGGTTATTGGCTCGCTTAGAAGGAAAAGGGATGCAGTCTTGTGTCTTGTTATCCTCATTTTTGGAGTTCAGAGGTTCTCAAAATGCCAAATATGGCATCACAGTTCCACCCAAAATTCCACAAAATTACAAGCATTTCCCCAACCATGGCCAGAACTATTTCAAGTCACAGATCACGGTGTTACTCATGCTTTCAAAAACGTCTACATGTTTGAATTCTCATGATAACACTTATAGAATAGCACCTGTCACACTTGGGGCCCTTTTCTGATTGAATTCAACTTGCCACATCTAAATGGATCGGATTTAAAACACCAAGCTCAAATGTGACGTGTTAAATAACTGCTGCAATCTCTTGTGTAAACTGGAGAATCATTACAGCTCTCTAGATGTCTGAAACATGAGGGTATTCAAAATCTGACTGCTAAAGGTGGTGCAAAGATGAAGCAATTTGAAAACAAGTAATTCAACTTTGCTCTTGACTATTAAAATCCAGGGAAAAAAAAGTTACCAAAAATGGGAGCGTGAGGGAGAGGGAGAGATGGGGGAGACAGAGAGAGAGAGACTGAGACAGAGAGAGAGAGACAGAGATACTCAGACAATACAAGAATAGCGAGATGGTCACAAGTAGTCATCACACAAAACAGATTTCTCAGTCCACAGCTGCCACTAGCCAAGTTTCTCCAGTACATTTTTATTCTCCCCCCCCCCCCCCCCAAAAAAGCTTCGAACTTGTAAATTTGGCTTCTAAATTTACAAATGGGATCAAAAGAAACACACATGAGGGAAAATAATTAATCTCAAAAAACCAGAAATGCTGGAAGTTCTCAGCAGGTCTGTCAGCATTTGGGGATGTCGACGACTGCATCTCTATAGAAATGTGATGTCTGTGTTGATATGCACAAACTTCTTGGAGATCCTCTCCACTTTCAGTTGGCATTTGAGGAGAGAGAAGATAGTTAACATTTCAGGTCAATTACCTTGTACCAGCCAACTTCTGATCACCAACCTGAAATATCAGTGTCATTCACAGCCCAAACACAAAAGCCAGAAGAGAAACCTGGACAATCAGGCTTCCACTTTAACACTGAGTTTTTGAATGAATGTATACCTCACATTCTGCAGTTATGTCACCTGGTGAAGGAGCAGTGCACCAGTTGGACTATAACCTGGTGTCATGTGATTGTTATATTTATACAGGGCCTTGATGAGATCACACTTGGAATACTGAGTACAGTTTTCGTCTCCTTATCTGTAGAAGCACGTTTATGCTGTCGAGGGAGTGCAACAAAGGTTTACCAAACTGATTCCTATGATGACAGATGCTGGAAATATGTTGACAATGAAAGGGAGAGTCCAGAATTAGAGGTCACAGCTTAAGGATACAGGGTAAACCATATCGAACTGAAACAATGAAAAATTTCTTCACCCAGCAAGAGAGGTGAGCCTGTAAAATTCGCTACCACAGCAGTCAAGGCCAAACCACATGATTTTAAGAAAGAGTTGGACAATCGCACTTGGGGCTAAAGGAATCAAAGGATATGGGGGGAAGGTGGAAACTGGCTATTGAGTTGTGATCAACCATGATCATGTTGAATAGGCAGAGCATGCTCAAAAGGCTGAATGGCCTACTCTTGCCCCTATTTTCTTTGTTTTTATGTTTTAGAAAGTCTGTAACCAGTGGTTGGATACAGTGGGCTGAGAATTATATGGATACATAATCTTGTCAGTGAAGAATTTTCATGCAAATGTTCAAGCAGGAGAAAGGCCAACTGGCCCTTTGAGTTTGCTTCATCACGTAATGAGGTCCTGGTTGGTCTAACTGTAAACACTAATCCACACTGCCACACAGCCCTGATGAGCAAAGGAGGTGGAAGTACATTAAGGATCTGTCCATTTCAACCTTAAAAATATCCTTGAATGAGAGAGCAGTACAGTCATAGTACATACAGCAAAGGAACCGGGCCCTGATGTTGTGCGGAACGTGACACCAAATTAAACGAATCCCTTTACCACCCTTGGTCCATATCCCTCCATTCCTTGCATATTTATGCACTTATCTCAAAGTCCCTTAAATGCTCATATCTTACCTGCCTCTGGCAGCATGTTCTAGTTGCCCTGGCTCAATGGATGGCAAGCTCACCTCAGAATCAAAAGGTTGAGTGTTCAAGGTCCGTTCTTGGATTTGAGAACAGGAGCAAAAAAAGATCAGCTACATGTCCAGTAATGAGTCTCCCTGAACCAATTCTGCATTCTAACTGACATCCTGCACTGAGCAAATATCTCACATCTGTCCCTTTAATCCCTTTTAAAAAGGAGCACAGGTGTTCTCCACAGTGCATTGGCCAGGATTTAACCCAACAGATCACCTAGTCATTTCATTAACAAGCTTCTGCTTGCAGCAACTTGCAAATTGGCTTCCACATTTCCCGCATTACAAGTGAGTCTAAATTTTAAAAAGACTTGGTTGCCTGTAGAGCACTTCAGGACAGACAATAGTTGTGAAAGGTATTCACACAAAAGTTAGTCTTTCCTACTGTTGTCATGTTTAGGGTGTTCAGGATGAGCTGTTGGCATGTCACACAGAGTCTCACACACAAGAACTATCCACATCTATCAAATAAAAACTGAAAGAACTGCAGATGCTAGAAATCAGAAACAAAAACGTAAATTGCTGGAAAAGCTCAGTTAACGTTTCAGGTCCAGTGACCCTTTCTCAGAGCTCAGAACTGATTTCACTGAAATCTTTCAGAAGATCCAAAAGCTTAAAACACACATACCAACAGATTCAAGAACAGCTGTTATTAGACTTCTGAATGGATATTTCAAATATAAAATTTAATGTTGATCTTGCTCTTTATGCACCCTTGCTACAGCCAAAACATTGCATTCCTCACTCTGTTCTATTATCCTAACGCACTTTGTATGGTATGATTTGTGTCTGCTGTACGTAAAAAAAAAAACTTTTCACTGCAGATTGGAGCACGGTCTCCCACATAACCTTGTGGCTCAAAGCTTCTCCTCAGAAGGATGATCATTAGAATGTGGCTTCCAGCACTAAATAATACCTCACCACATTTCATGTGGTCACTTGATTACCAAGGTAAACCGGAAACTAGATAGTGAGACAGAAATTACTTTTAAGATAATGATGTAGAACCACATTCCATTTGCAGATCCAGGCAATCAATTGATGACTCGCTTGTCTAAGTTTCCCCAACACTCCCACCCACTCACAAATCAACCAGAAGTCAACTGAGGTTCCAATCAACCGGTGATTCAGCAAAATCTGTTTGTAAAGCAAGAATTGTACATGACTGCCCTGGCTATTGCCCTCCCCTTCAAGCTTTTCACTTCTCAAATTGAACACAAATTTCTGAACATGACAAATTTGAGAAAGTTTAAAAAGCACATTAAATTTTTGGTTTGTTAATAAAGACACACAATACAGGCAAACAAATTACACTAAGCAGTAACAGAACACTGGCGAGGCCCCAGCTGCAGTACTACATCCATTTCAGGCTCCCATGTTTTCAGAAGGATGTCAAGGTCCAGTAGAGAAGGCAGAGGAGATTTAACAGAGACAAAGGACTTCACTGATGGGGAGAGATGGAAGCAGCAAGACCTCCAGCACCTCATCTTCTGTAGAGCGGATGCTTTCAATACACCACCATTTATTTTCCCGAGTTCCCTAGCTTCCATTTCTTTCTCCACAGTATAAACGGACTTGAAATATTTGTTTAGTATGTCTCCCATTTCCTGTCGTTCCACACATAGACAACCTCGCTGACCTTTAAGGGACCCTTTTCTCTCCCTGGTTGCTCCTTTGCTCAATGATCTTGTGGAATCTCTTTGGAATATCCTCAATCTTATCTCCTAAGGCTACTTCCTTTTTGCCCTTCTGATTTCCCTCTTAAGAAAGCCCCTACAACCCTTATACTCTTCAAGAGATTCACTTGATCACAGTTGTCCGGACCAAATACAACTCCTCCTTCTTGACAAGAGTCTCAATATTCCTGATGAAGTGCTCCTGCCCGAAACGTCGATCTTCCTGCTCCTTGGATGCTGCCTGGCCTGCTGTGCTTTTCAAGAACCACTCTAATCTTGACTCTCAATATCTTTAGTCATCCATTGTTCCCTACTTTTACAAGCTTTACCCATCACTCAAAAACATTTAAAAATTGATAAATCTCCAGGACCTAATCAACTGTATCCCAGGACATCGTGGGAAGTTAGGGAGGAAATTGCGAGGCTGGGAGAAAGAGAGGTCTGCAGATGCTGGAGATCAGAATCTAAAAGTGTGGTGCTGGAAAAGCACAGCTGGTCAGGCAGTATCCAAGGAGCAGAAGCTCTTCCTGATAAAGAGCTTATGCTTGAAACGTCAACTCTCCTGCTCCTCAGATGCTGCCTGACCAGCTGTGCTCTTCCAGCACCACACTTTTTGATCAAGAAATTGCAAGGTTCCCAGCAGATATATTTGTATTGTCTACAGCGATGGGTGAGGTGCCAGAGGACTAGAGGATGGCTAATGTAGTGTCTTTATTTAAGATAGGCTGCGAGGAAAAGCCAGGGAACTATAGAACTCTGCGTCTGACACTGGCGGCTAAGTTGTTGGAGGGGATTCTGGGAGAAGGAATTTACATGCATTTGGAGAGGCAAGGACTGATTAGGGTTAGTCAACATGGCTTTGTGCATGGGAAATCACGTCTCACAAACTTGATTGAGTTTTTTTGAGGACGTAACCAAAAAGATTGAGTGAAAAGAGCAGAAGGTGTTGTCTACATGGACTTCAGCAAAGCCTTTGACAAGGTTCTGCATGGCAGACTAATTGTAAACTCAGATCATATGGGATTCAGGAAGAACTTGTCAAACGGATACAAAATTGGCTTGACAGAAGAAGGTCTGTGACTTACAGTGTTCTGCAGGGATTGATGCTGGGTCCACTTTTCCTTGTCCTTTATATAAACAATTCGGATGAGAATTTAGGAGGATGGTTAGTAAATTTGAGGAAGACACAAAAATTGATGGTAGAGTCAACAGTGAAGAAGGTTATCTAAGATAACAAAGGGATCTTGATCAATTACACCCATGGGCTGAGTGGTAGATGGCGTTTAATTTGGATAAATGCAAGATTTTGTATTTTGGTACAACAAACAAGGGCAGGACTTATACAGTCAATGTTAGGGCCATGGGTACTGTTGCTGAACTTGTTCAACCTTTCTTTTGGACTTATTCCAAATTGCAAGCCAACTAGTCTTGCTCCACCTCCATTCTGGCCCTATGACAGTGATAGACATTTAGAAATACAAAACAGCATCTAATAGAATCAACAGGCCTTACAGAGGGGAAATCATGCTGACATGTTTACTAGAATTCTTTGAGGTGGTAACAAGCAGGATGGATAAAGTGGAAGTATTGGATGTATTGTATCTAAATTTTCAGAAGCCATTTGATGAGGTACCACACATTAGGCTATTTAATAAGAGTCCGTGGTTTTGGAGGTAGTATATTAGTATGGATACAGGATTGGCTAACAATGGAATACAGAGTTGGAAGAAGGGAGGTATTTTCAGGATGGCAATCTATAACTTGTGGAGTGCCACAGTGATCAATACTGGGACCACAACTATTTACAATATATTTATGACTTATATGGGCAAAGTGAATTTGCTAAATCCAAGTTTGCAGATGACACAAAAATAGATGGAAAGATGGTGGTGAGGATGACACAGAGTCTGCAGGGGGATGTAGACAGGTTAAACAAGTGGGCAAAGACTTGGCAGATGAAATATAATGGGGGGGAATAAGAGGTATGAACTTTGGTAGGAATAGAGGAGACAAATATTATTTAAAGGGGTAAAACTTCAGAAAGGTACAGAACACTAATTTGGGAGTCATTGCCCATGAATCACAAAAAGCTTACATCCAAGTTTTATTTTTTATTCATTCATGGGATGAGGAATATGCCAACATTTATTGCCCATTCCAGAGGGTGGTTAACAGCGAACCACATTTCTGTGGATCTGGAGTCACAGACCAGGTAAAGATGGCAGTTTCCTTCACCATTAGTGAACCAGATGGGTTTTTCCAACAATCGACAATGATTTCATGGTCATCATTACACTCTCAATTCCAGATTTTGTTCTGAATTAAAATTCCACCATCTGCTATTGGTAGGATTTGAGCCCCTCCCCCATCCCCCCGTCCCCAGAACAATGCCTGGGTCTCTGGATTAAAATTCAGCAATAATACCACAAGGCCATCGCCTCTGCATAAATTCAGTGGGTAATACAGAAGACAAATTGAATGTTTTCCTCAAACTATACAAGGCATTATTCAGTCTGCAGATGGAACACAGCCCCAGGTTCAGTGGGAGATATATCAGCATTAGAGGCAGCCAAGGGAAGTTTCATTAGGCTGATACCAAGTATGGAGGCACTGTCTTAGATTAGGGCTGTTCTCATTGGAATATAGAAGAATCTGAGGTGACCTTATTGAAACATAGAAGATTCTATAGGAATTTGACAGGTTAGATATGGAAAGGTTGGCTCTCTTGTGGGAGAGTCTCGGAACAGAGGACATAAATCACAGAATAAAGGGCTAGCCATTTAACTCAGAGCTGAGGAGGTTTTTTTTCTCTGAAGGTAGTGTATCTGTGGAATTCTATATTAGAGAGGGCTGTCGAGACTGGGTTATTAAGTGTATTCAAGGCTGACTTAGGAAAACCTTCAATTAGTAAGGATTCAAGGGTTTGAGGAAAAGACAAAGTGGAGTTTGAAGATCATCAGATCAGCTTCATTGAATGGTGGAGCAGATTTAATGGGCTGAATAGCCTACTTCTGCTCATATGTCCTATGGGCTTAAGGCAAAGGATAGAGAAAGAAAGACATGCACACACACATACACAAACACACAGACAACGGAAGAGGAAAGGTCTTTACTTTTCTGGTATTTAGAATACAGGTAAAAAGATGGCAATATGCATACAAATACAGTGCAACAAGGTGCAGCATGATACATGACCATTATGCTTTGAAAACTGCATTTATTCATGCACTGGATTATTATAGCGCAGAAAGCAACACAAATCCATTTAACTTAGAACTTACAGTTGACTATGTATCATGCAGGCAACACAGACTTTGTAAACTTACACACCAGGTGTCTTGGGGGCCCCTTATTTACCTACCTCAAGAGATATCAATACACTTTCCAGTGTAGCACAGTTCAGAACAAGTTTGTCTGTATGCCAAGTTATTTACATGACCATTACCAAGCACAGGTGTCCATGAAACAGTCCCAGATATGGAACATGATGCAGTGTTAAAATTCTTAGCCTCAGTCTTGGAATCATGTCCCAGAAACACTGAGATAGCAAATAGCAACTCAACAGCTCCTGAAAGTAACTATGATTTGGAGATGCCGGTGTTGGACTGGGGTGTACAAAGTTAAAAAACACACAACACCAGGTTATAGTCCAACAGGTTTAATTGGAAGCACACTAGTTTTCGGAGCGACGCTCCTTCATCAGGTGATAGTCTATCACCTGATGAAGGAGCGTCACTCCGAAAGCTAGTGTGCCTCCAGTTAAACCTGTTGGACTATAACCTGGTGTGGTTGTGTGATTTTTAACTTTGAAAGTAACTAGACATCAATAAACTCGAAACCCAATGGATCAAAGGGTCTTTTACTATGCTGTAAACCTGTATGACTCTATGGTTATGAATTCCTAAGCTGGATAGTGCCTGAGTCCTGCAACCCATGCAAATCATGCGTATCTTTTTTAGAAAACTAAAAAGTTGCCTTTGAAACTTCCCTAGCACAAATTCTCTAATCTTCAAACTGGCAATTCAAAATCCCAAAAGGTGCAGCTCTGGGATAAATTTCAAAATTCAAGTCATGCAATAGCCTCTTGGCTCACCTCTGCCAAAGTGATAGGTCTTCATTCCCACCCTCTGCCGATGGCAAATTTCCTCTTCTGCGTAATATTCCTATTTTAATAATCTCAAAGCAGGAAGATAAGCTCAAAAGGAAAAGCATTTCTGCAGGTTGAATAGACAGCCCAAAGGCTGGTTATTCAGATACATGCTGCTGCAGCTGATTCCAACAACCTTTACATCTAATCACAAAGATTACATGCTTCAGTTGGACCTCCCAACGGGTGGATCCTTAATAAAAGGTCCATGTGTGGAGAATCTTGCTGGGCTTAAATGGGACAGCAGGGATATTACACAGGATATATTCATCAAAAAAAGACCAGCCAATCCAACCAATCCACGTCAGTGTTTATGTTCTACTAACACCCCCTCCCATGTTTCCACTTAAGGTAACCCTCTATTCCTTCCTCCCCACCCCACCCCCAATCATTTTTTTCATAATGGTCACTTGCAACTCTGGGCCTGCAGTGTCTGATAATGACACTCTGTTGGGGGTTGTGGAGAAAAATACTTGTCAACTTTGACCTGCGTGAATTACTGCAGAAGTAATCAGCCATCTGCACAATTTAAACCATCACATTAAATTCAATAGAATGCAACGGGTAGGGGATACGACAGACAACTGAACAGCTACTGGCTGCTGAAGCTGACTTTTACCATCTGCAAGTCTAAACTGTACAAGGAATCTCATTTTCCTGGAACATATTGATGAGCATTAAAAGGAAAACTGCCCAAAATGTACAACAAAACAAGTCTTTGTGAACTCAGGTGTTACACTTGAATATTACCCTAGCCAAAAGTCAGGGCACGATACACAGTCAGATCTAAATAAGATGCACTTAAGCCAGCTAAGAACCTGACTGTGTTCATCAGAGCAGAGAACAAGGTGACCAGTCAAAAGGAAGTCTGAAGTGAATAAATTGTAGGCGGTTTTTCAATAAGTGGCAAATTATTTAGTATATACAGAAATGGAAACAAAGCTACAGTTTGGTGACTTTGCTTGAGAAGATTGTTGGTTTATTGATAAGTACTTTAGTTTAAAATGCCCACTAATTCATTAACTTGAGCTCATGTTGGCTGGCAGGTTATTTCACGCTTGAAGAGCTTGACAATAAAGGAGACTGGGTGGAGATACAGCTCAGCTTATCCATTTAAACCACCACTGTACAGCTAAAGCAACACATTTAATATGATGCACTACACTGCTCTTTGATGGAAAATTAAATTTTTATTAATCAAAATTACAAAGCCCATTCAATTTACACAACATCAAGTATGCTTCGCATAGTGAGGCTTCAATTGAGATTTCGCCAAAGGACCACTAAACACTGCGAAAAAACAAAACATTCCTACTCCAGGAATAGTGCAGGAAGAGAATCTAAAAGATTAATGGTCACTCTGATGAAGAGTCATCTTGACTTGAAACATTAGCTTGCTCTCTCTCCATGGATGCTATCTGACCCGCCACGATCTCCAGCATTTGTTGTTTTCAGTACAGATTCCAGCGTCTGTAGTATTTGTTCCTACCTTTGTTAATTATGTCACTGGAGGCTAAGTAAATGCTGATGGTGGTGGGTATTGATTTGGATGGTTATTTGAAGCAAGAGTTCAAGTCTCACCTCAGTATATGATGGCCATGGAAATGTCTCATGACAGGTCCAAAGAGGGTTGATATAAAATGCTACCCAAGCCTAGCTTAGATTTCCGATATTTTTAATGAATTGAATTTTCATCATCTGACACAATGGACTTGATCCCATATCCTTAGGACATTAGCCAGGAATTGTTTTTTTTTCCCAGTGACATTATGCCACTGCCACCACCCAAGGCAGTGCACTCAACACCCGTTACTATACTCCTTACACACTCACAAGAATGTGCTCTAACTCCATTTACAAGTTTGCTGATGACACCATCATATTAGGTCAATCTTAAACAATGACAAGTCACAGTACACGAAAGAGATTGCGAGGGCTTAGCGGCATGGTTTAATGACAACAATCTCTCCTTCAATATTAGCAAAATGAAGGAACTGGTCATCAACTTCAGGAAGTGGAGTGGAGGACATGCTCCGTCTGTACCAATGGTGCTTTTATGAAGAAACTAGAGAAGCTAGGATTGCTATATTTCGTGCACAGTGGGTCCAGGAAAGATTTAATGGAGTTGTTCAAAGTTATGACAGAGAAGGTTAATGGATGGCAGATAGGCATGTGTTCCATGGCAGAAGATCAATAAAGAGGTTCAAAATAAGTGGCAAAACCAAAAAGACAGGAGTATAGAGGTTTTAAAAATGGAGTTATTATGATCAAGAATGCATTATCCAAGAGAATGGTGAAAGCAGATTTTATCCTAATTTGCAAAAGGAAATTAATAAGAAAACATCTCTCAGGAAAGCATGGGGCTTTGAGGGACCTTAGAGGGTAGCTAAGCACCCGAACTGAATTATGAACTGAATTAGCTTTATTGTCGCACGTAAAGTTGATAAGTCGACACTTACAGTGCCACCTTAGGTACAAAGGTATCTAGATACAATCCTTACTTACAGAATAGAGAAATGAAGAAAGAAGTTACATGACAGTGTTACAAAGTCAAAAGCATGTATGTTCACTTTAAAATAGAAAGTGTTTTCTGAATTTTGAACTTAACTTAGAGTGCAGGCTCAGCTATCCAAATGGAAAGGCTGGGAAACAAGCTATTCCAAAATAGATACAAGGGGCAAATGGCTGTTAAATGGATACCTGAGTTTTGATTGCTGTTTTGACAACTATTTAAATTTAACCAGTTTAAATTATGCTCAGGATATTAAAACCCAATTGAGTTTGAATTTATTGTTTTGACACCTGGAAACCAATTACATTGTACAAATTTAATGTGTCATGGAGGGTATAAAACATGTGGGCATTTTGAAAATTATAGCAAGCAACTGCAATACAGCCGGAGAGCTAACTGCCCATCTAACGTCTTTCTCACAAAGAAAATAGAAAATACTCTCTATCAAAGGTACCTTATCACGTAAAACTTACTCATAGTGAAAAAAGAGAGATGACCCAAGGAGGTCAGCAGATGGGAGACTGAAGACAGCACAGAAGACTTGAGATTACATCAATGTGATGTTTAATAAGTGTGTTATTGGAACAGCATTTTTTTTAGAGTTAAGATCAGGTAGTAAGCGGTTAATAAAAGGGGGCTTGGATTTGTGAATAGATTTTGTTTAATGCTCACTATTAGAGCTAGGAAAATAAATTGTTATTTTTCTTTAAGTAGTGTGAATTAGGAGTTCTCTGTCACTCACATTTTAACAGATTGTAAGGAGAGGTGAGCTTTTCTCGGTGTTTGGTTTTAATTAACTGAGGGGTTCAATCTCCGTGTCATAACAACAACTATACACAGTATAGCCATAGGTCAGAAAATCAAGAAGCAAAATTAAAAAGACAAACATCACAGTCTCTCTCCAATGGCTCTCCGCAGCAGACCAGTGCAGGGGGCCTCCACATGGTCTGACCGCTGGCTGCCACTATGTTTCGCACCAGGCCACTGGTTGCTGGTGCCCCCACTTTGGAGGCCGGGAGAAGAGAGGAAAAGAAGGAGAAGAAAAAGAAGTTATACCAGAACCAGGCAGAAGGACTGCAGTGGGAGCAGTGAAAGCGAGGACGAGGGGCTGCTGGGAAGGTACGTTTCCCTTTCATTTCGGCAGCAGAGCTGGGTGGGAAAGGTTGAGTTGCGCTCTGGGAATGTGAGTGAACTGATATAATTTGGGTAGCAGCTGAAGCAAAGATACTACACGTGCAGTGTCTCCCACCTGCCCTCCTTGACTGACCAAAAAAGAAATTCTGTGGTGTGTTGATAAGGTAAGGCTTTCCTATTTCTTTTTTTCTTTTCTCACTTACCTATTAGAATTTTTTAGAATTATCATTCCTACAGTGTGGAAACAGGCCATTTGGCCCAACAGGTCCACACTGATCCTCCGAAGAGTAACCCACCCAGACCCATTCCCCTAACCTACATTTACCCCTGACGAATGCACCCAACCTACATACCCGTTAACACTATAGGCAGTTCAGCATGGCCAATTTACCTAACCTGCACATCTTTGGGCTGTGGGAGGAAACCAGAGCACCCGGAGGAAACCCACACAGACACGGGGAATGTGCAAACTCCACACAGACAGTTGCCCAAGGCGGGAATTGAACCCGGATCCCTGGTGCTGTGAGGCAGCAGTGCTAACCATTGAGCCAAGCCAACATGCTAAGTTTTAAGGATATGCAGGTTGACTACCAATCAGTCGTCATGCTATGAACATAGCACCCTTGGCCATTAAGTGCTATATTTGAAATTATAGTTGGACTAAGTTAAGCTTAAGAATAAAATGGCAGGAGATCTCAGACTCGTGTTATGCTCCTCTAGCTCAATGTGGGGGCTCAGGGACACGGCTGATGTCCCTGACTTCTTCACATACAGGAAGTGTGTTCAGTTGCAGCTCTTGTTAAATTGCATGACATCTCTGGAGCTGCAGATGGACTCACTTTGGAACATCAGCAAATTTGCTGATGATGCTAAGCTGGGTGGCAGGGTGAAATGTGATGAGGATGTTAGGAGATTACAAGGTGACCTGGACAAGTTAGGTGAGTGGTCAGATGCATGGCAGATGCAGTTTAATGTGGATAAATGTATGGTTATCCACTTTGGTGGCAAGAACAGGAAGGCAGATTACTACCTAAATGGAATCAATTTAGGTAAAGGGGCAGTACAGAGAGATCTGGGCGTTCTTGTACACCAGTCAATGAAGGTAAGCACGGAGGTACAGCAGGTAGTAAAGAAGGCTAATAGCATGCTGGCCTTCATAACAAGAGGGATTGAGTATAGAAGCAAAGAGGTTCTTCTGCAGCTGTACAGGGCCCTGGTGAGACCACACCTGGAGTACTGTGTGCAGTTCTGGCCTCCAAATTTGAGGAAAGACATTCTGGCTATTGAGGGAGTGCAGCGTAGGTTCACGAGGTCAATTCCTGGAATGGCGGGATTACCTTACACTGATAGACTGGGGCGACTGGGCTTGTATACCCTTGGGTTTAGAAGACTGAGAGGGGATCTGATTGAGACATATAAGATTATAAAAGGAAACATGTTTCCGCTGATGGGTGAGTGCCGAACCAGAGGACACAGCTTAAAAATACGGGGTAGACCATTTAGGACAGAGATGAGGAGAAACTTCTTCACCCAGAGAGTGGTGGCTGTGTGGAATGCTCTCCACTGGGCAGTGGAGGCCCAGTCTCTGAATTCATTTAAGAAAGAGTTGGATAGAGCTCTCAAGGATAGTGGAATCAAGGGTTATGGAGATAAGGCAGGAACAGGATACTGATTAAGGATGATCAGCCATGATCATATTGAATGGTGGTGCAGGCTTGAAGGGCAGAATGGCCTACCCCTGCACCTATTGTCTATTATCCCTGATGCTCAGGAGGTCATGGATAACATGTTTAGCAAATTGGTCACATCGCAAATTAGGATTGCTGAGGGAGAAAGGGAATGGGTGACCAAAAGGCAGAGAAAGAGCAGGAAGGCAGTACAGGTGTCCCCTGCGGTCATCTCCTTCCAAATCAGGTGTACCATTTTGGATAGTGCTGGTGGAGATGGCTCATCAGGGGAAGGCAGCAGTAGCCAAGTTCATGGCACTGTGGGTGGCTCTGCTGTACAGAAGGGCAGGAAAAAAAGAGTGGAAGGTCTATAGTCACAGGGGAATCAATTGTAAGGGGAGTAGATGGGCGGTTCTGTGGTTGAAGATGAGGCTTCCGAATGGTATGTTGCCTCCCAGCTGCCTGGGTCAAGGATGTCTCAAATCAGCTGCAGAACATTCTGAAGGGGGAGGGTGAACACCCATCTGTCGTAGTGCATACAGGCACCAATGAAATAGGTAAAAAACAGGATAAGGTCCTACAAGCAGAATTTAGGGAGTTCGGAGCCAAGTTAAAAAGTAGGACCTCAGAGGTAGTAATCTCAGGATTGCTATCAGTGCCACACACTAGTCAGAGTAGAAATGAAAGAATAGGCAGGATAGAATGCATGGCTTGAGAGATAGTGCAGGAGGGAGAGATTCAGATTTTTGGGACATTGAGACCAGTTCTGGGGGAGGTGGGACTATTACAAATTGGACAGTCTACACCTGGGCCGGACTGGAACCAATGTCCTCAGGAATGCTTTTGCTAATGCTGTTGGGGATTTAAACTAATGTGGCGGGAGATGGGAACCAAATGAAGAGGTTAGTGGACAGTCAGGAGGTAGTAACTAAACCCTATAAGGTACTAGATAATGAAGTCAGCACGACTAAGGGGAAGAGTAGGCAGGAACCAGATGATGAACGCAAAAGGGACAGGTAATCTAAGGTACATTAGTGCAAGAACTGTAGTAGGTAAGGCAGATGAACTCAGGGCTTGGATCAGTACCTGAGAGAATGATGTTACTGCTATCACTGAGACTTGGTTGAGGGAAGGGTACGATTAGCAACTAAATATCCCAGGATATCCTCAGGCAGGATAGACAGGGAGGTAAAAGGGGTGGAGGAGTTGCATTATTGGTCAGAGAGGATATCACAGATGTGCTGAAGGAGGGCACTATGAAGGAGGGCAATATGGGCAGAGTTAGAAATAGGAATGATGCGGTAACAATGCTGGGGCTTTATTATAGGTTTCCCAACAGTGAACGCGAGATAGAGGTACAAATATGTAAACAGACTACGGAAAGATGTAGGAGCAACAGGGTTGTGGTGAAAGGAGATTTTAATTTTCCCATCATTGACTGGGATTCACAATGTTAGAGGTCTAGATGGAGCAGAATTTGTAAAGAGCATTCAGGAGGGTTTTAGAGAGGAGTACTGGATCTGGTGTTGGGAAATGACTCTGGTCAGGTAGTTGAAGTTTCAATAGGAGATTACTTTGAGAATAGTGATCACAATTTTGTAAGTTTTAGAAGACTAATGGAGAAAGGTGAGAGTGATTCTAAAGGAAGAGTGCTAAATTGGGGAAGGCTAACTATATCAAAATTCGGCAGGAGCTAGGGAATGTGGATTGGGAGCAGTTGTTTGAAAGTAAATCCATATTTGATATGTGGGAAACTTTTAAAGAGAGGTTGATTAGAGTGCAGGACAGACATGTCCCTGTGAAAAAGAGGGATAGAAGATTAAGGAACCATGGATGACGGTGAAACTGTGAGACTAGCTAAGAGGAAAAAGGAAGCATACATAGGGTCTAGGCAACTGAAAACAGACAAAGCTTTGAAAGAATATTGGGAAAGTAGGATCAATCTGAAGCGAGGAATTAAGAGGGCTAAAAGGGGTCATGAAATATCTTTAGCAAACAGGTTTAAGGAAATTCCCAAAGCCTTTTCGTCGTATATAAAGGAGAAAGAGGGTAACTAGAGAAAAAGCTAGCCCAGTCAAGGATAAAGGAGGAAAGTGATGCGTGGAGTCAGAGAAAATGGGTGAGATTCTTAATAAGTACTTTGCGTCGGTATTCACCAAGGAGAGGGACATGACGGATGTTGAGGTTAGGGTCGAGATGTTTGATTACTCTCGGTCAAGTCTAGCATAAGGAAAGAGAATTTGCTGGGTATTCTAAAAAGCATTAAAGTGGACAAGTCCCCAGGTCTGGATGGGATCTATCCCAAAGTTGAAAAATGTGGTGCTGGAAAACACAGCAGGTCAGGCATCATCCGAGGAGCAGGAGAATCGACATTTCGGGCATAAGCCCTTCTTCAGGAATGAGGCCGGTGTGCCAAGCGGCCTGAGGTAAAGGGTAGGGGGGAGGGAATTTGGGTGAGGGGTGCTGGGAATAGATGACCTGTGGGGTGCAGTGAGAGAGGGACTCACTGAGATCCTTGTAGAGGGAGGAGGAGAGCTCCTTCAAGGTAGGCAATCCTTGTAAGAGGATTCGCAGTAGGTTAAGATCAACTCGGAGAAAGTGAGGACTGCAGATACTGGAGACCAGATTTGAAAAATGTGGTGCTGGAAAACACAGCAGGCCAGGCAACATCCGAGGAGCAGGAGAATCGACGTTTCGGGCATAAGCCCTTATTCAGGAATGAGGTTGGTGTGCCAAGCGGGCTGAGATAAAGGCTATCCCAGATTACTAAGGGAAGTGAGAGAGGAAATAGTCTTAGCAGATATCTTTGCAGCATCCTGGAACTGGAGAATTGCTAATGTTGTCCCCTTGTTTAAGGGATAATCCAGGTAATTATAGACCAGAGAGCCTGATGTCAGTGGTAGGGAAGCTGCTGGAAAAGATACCGATGGATAGGATCTATTTACATTTGGAAGAAAATGAGCTTATTAGTGACAGGCAACATAGTTTTGTGCAGGGAAGGTCATGTCTTACCAACTTAATAGAATCCTTTGAGCAAGTGACAAAGTTGAATGATGAGGGAAGGGCTATAGACGTCATATACATGGACTTCAGTAAGGCGTTTGATAGGGTTCCCCAGGGAGAAAGTGAAGTCGCATGGGGTCCAGGGTGTGCTAGCTAGATGGATAGAGAATTGGCTGGGCAGCAGGAGACAGAGACTAGTAGTGCAAGGGAGTTTCTCAAAATGGAGAATTATGACCAGTAGTGTTTCACAGGGATCCATGTTGGGACCACTGTTGTTTGTGATATACATAAATGATCTGGAGGAAGGTCTGATTAGCAAGTTTGCTGATGACATTAAGATTGGAGGAGTATGAGTATGTCAGAGAATGCAGCAGAATATAGATAGATTGGAAAACTGGGCAGAGAAATTTGCAAATGGGAGTTCAATCCAGGCAAATGCGAGGTGATACCTTTTGAAAGATCCAATTCAAGAGCGAAATCTATGGTAAATGGAAAAGCCCTGGGGCAAATTGATATACAAAGCGATCTGGGTGTTCAGGTCCATTTTACCCTGAAGGTGGCAACGCAGATCAATAGAATGGTCAAGAAAGTATATGGCAAGCTTTTCTTCATGTTACAGTTGTATAGGACTTTGGTTCGGCCACACATGCAATACTGCGTACAGTTCTGGTCATCACATTACCAAAACGTTCACCAGAATGTTGCCTGGTGGATGGTGCTAGCTACAAAAAGAGGTTGAGTAGATTAGAATTATTTTCATTAGAATGACGGTGGTTGAGGGGGGACCTGATTGAGGTCTACAAAATCATGAGAGGTATTGACAAGGTGGATAGAAAGAAGCTTTTTTCCAAAGTGGGGGACTCCATTAATAGGGGTCATGAGTTCAAAGTGAGCGTGGAAAGGTTTAGAGCAGATATGCATGTAAAGTTCTTTACACAGAGAGTGGTGGGTGCCTGGAACACATTGCCAGCAGAGATGGTAGTGGCGTGCACAGTAGCGTCATTTAAGATATATCTAGACAGATACATGAATGGGCAGGGAGCAATGGGATACTTAGAAAATAGACGACAGGTTTAGATCGAGGATTTGGATCGGCACAGGTTTGGGAGGGCCGAAGGGCCTGTTCCTGCGCTGTAATTTTCTTTGTTCTTTGACTATTTGAACCCTACGAATTCAAGAAAAAAAAGCATAAGCAAAGTGATTGATTTGTTTCTGGATACAAAAACAGATTGTCTCTTTCTACCACAAAGACAATCAAGGTAATACATAAAGATCACAAAAACACAGAGGCAGAACAAAAACCATAGCCAAGACAAAGAGTTACGTTCTAATAGAATTCCCATAGACGTGTGAGGCAAAACAACTGAAGAAATTATGTTGAATGTGAGTACAGGTTTTTTCAAATCTATTTCATTGAAAATCCTTTTAAAAGAAAGGTAGATTTAAACATTGTGCATAAACTTGATGTAGAATAAGTCATGTTATAACTATTTTTGATCATTTATGATAGCATTTTGCGTAATTTAGAATTGATTATACAATCAATATTCATAATGTAAAAGAGTTCCATCTCATACTTTAATGCTCAGATGCCTATATCTACATAGCAATATCCTAGAATTCTTAACTGAGGTTAAGTGCTGACATTGGTAAACTTCAAAAAGTTGGTTCTGCTGTCATATACTAGCTGATATATTCTACCCGGAGATAATTTTCCTCATTTAAAAACTCCTGGGAGTTTGGTTGGCAGGGTGATTGGAAACATCTTTGGTAAAATTGGCTACATTTCTTGAACATTGTGAAATTTCTTTTTGTTGAGGTTTTAAGCTGACATTAAGTTTAATTGGATAGCTTTACCTTACTGCGAGTCATTAAGTAGTAGAACCATTCACAGTATAATATTCCAGGGAAAAAAAAAAGTACCTAATCTATGATGATCCTAAACCCTCTGCAGTGGCCTCAGATACCAGGCCTAAAAAGCAAATAAATAACAGTACTAACTCAGCAGACCACAAACAGACTTCATCCAGGTAACTTGCCAGTTTACACAATAACTATTTCCAGACATATCATCCGTGGCAACAAAACGCTTTGGTGCAGAAGGAAAGTCAATAATTCCTGGTTTACAGGATGCGTGTTGAAAGCAGGAATTTATAATGCAGGTTTAATGCTGCCAAGTTAGGGCTTAAATTGGCACCTGACTCACATTAGCCAGCTATGGTTTAACTCGATGTTGAGAAACATTCTCCAGCATGTTCACAGAGAAACAAACTCCATCAACAAAAACCTTTTGTTCTCTCCATCACAGGATGTTCTGCAGACAGATTAGGGAATTCATTTAAAAAATAGTAAAGGAACAAAATCAGGTAAAAGACTTGCTAATCTTAAAGCTGAAGAGAAAACAAATTCATAAGATTACACAATATGGTAAAAACAAGTTTTTAATTTGCCAGAATATTACAAATGGAGTTTGTATGTTCTTGTAAATTGGCTTAACTTGGAACCTCCTCCCACCTCTCCTAATCCCTTCAATATAATTTTTCGTTCCTCTATCTGTCATTCACCTTAAATGCATCCAGGATATGCACTTCAACTACTCCCTGTGGTAGTGAGTTCCTCGGAGTACTTTCTGGGTAAAGAGGTTTCTCTGGAAATTCCAAGGATTTAATAGTGGTTGCTAGCTTTGGTTTCCCCATGTTGGGATTGTAACAAGATCAGCCAGCTAGACCTCTTTTCATATGAGTTCCATGTTTGGAGCTGTTAATCTGGTCCCATCAAGGAGTCCTGACTGACAGATAAAAAAAGGAAGGTCAGAGATATTGACACTCTGAAAGCTGACTCTGAAGAGGCAGTACTAAAGACAAGGACTGTTCATGTGTAAGTAAAGGGTGACTTGGCGACGGGATACCAGTCTCTGTGGAATTATTTCATCCTATGAGGAAGAAAAAACAAAGCAGTGTGAACCAAACCAAACATGAAGCAGGCTCCAATATGTGAGCTGAGTTCCAGAGGTGGAGCGAGAGTGACTAACCTTGATATCAAGCCCTCATTTGACCCAAATATGACAAAGGTGGAATCAAAGGTAGAACTGCTGGTTGGAGTCATACTTGGCATGTGAGAAGATGGTTGGTTATTGGTCATCTCAGTCCCAGGCAATGTCTCCTAGGTTTCCTCGGGGTAGATATTGAGATCAACTTGTTCAGAAATATTATTACATATCTCTGGGAGCATGTGGGATTTGAACCCAGGTCTCCTGCCTCAGTGGTAGTGATGCTACCACTGTATCACAATAGACTTACCAAAGTGATTACAGCCGGACATGAATGTGTAATCTCCCAACAGTATCACAAACCAGACTGAAGACAAAGGTTTCATCCGTGCTAGCATCTGAGGCAGAACCATCTTTAGCTGCTTCATTAACTAACCTTTCCCCACGCATCATAAGGTCAGATGTGGAATAGTTACTGATTGCACAATATTCATCACCTTTTCTGACTCCTTAGATACTGAAACAATCCATGTACAAAAGCGAAAGACTGGACAACATTCCAGCTTCAGTTGCCAAATGGCAAGTAAAGATTGTGGCGGACAATGACAATCAGATAGTGTGCTGAAAATCAAGCCCCATTATTCCCAAGGTCTTGACAATGTAAAGTTTCAAAATGACCATGAATCCCAATTCACCTGACTGACTGCTACTAAGATAAAAGCAAATCACACTAACAAAACACCTGTAAAAATAATTGTAACACTCTTAACTCTAACAAGAAAGTAACAGGATTTCTAATTTATGAAAATCAAACTTTACCCATTTTAAAAGTACCAGATACACAAAGAAAAGCAAAAACAGACAAAACACAAATAGAGTGGAGATTAAAAAGAAAGTCTAATAAATACAATTCTGCATCATCAATCCAAAAATCTTAAAAGTAGATGTGTTTGTTTCACAATCCTCAATTCTTCAATGATGCTTCAATGTTATCTGCACAGCAATGATCAGTTTGTAGTTCACTGGTTGCTTGTTCAGACTCAGGATCTCTCAATATCTTTGGGTTTTAGAATTGGTTCTTTTTGTGTTTCCAATTTTTTTTTCTGCTCTTTTGACCAAGTTGAAGACAGCAACTTTACAAAGAAAAGGGAGGGAAAAAGATTGACGCAGCCATCTTCAAGAGGCCCCTTGCTTCTTTGCTTCACTCCTTGCACAAGAAAAGTGTAAAACAGCAACCTGACCAATCAGTGACTTGTTCCTACGCAGAGGTCTCCTGAACCCATCACAAATGGTGCCAACTTGTGAGGACTCTGTTCCCAAATGGTAACATTATTTCATATCCACCAGCTTCACTCATTTTTCCAAGCTGCAAAAACTCCTTGCACCCTCTAATCTTAAGGCAGTGACCTTTTTCTTTTCACTTTGAACCTAAAAATAAAAACTTGAGACCTCTTTAATAACAAAGAATCCAACCATTCATCCTTCCTGTTCAGTGGCATTACCATTGCCCAAATTTGCAGTATCACCACCAAGATTACTGGGATAACCATATAAATACAATGGCTACAAGAGGGATTTAGAAGTTGAGAATTCTGTAACATACCTTCTGTTTGTGGACAGGCTAAGTCAGGAGAGGGAAAGAAAACTTTCCATTTGCCTGAATCAGTACTACTCCCACAATGCTCCAGAAGTTTGATACCATCCAGGATGCAATAGCCAGCAACCACATGGAGTACAGCAGTTTTAGAATTTGGCTCTTCACGATCTTGACAGTGACACACATGTCATGTGAAAGAACAAAACAGAAGCAGAAGTCAGAGCAGGATCAAATCTTCTGGCTTGTTAAATCTGCTTCACCATTCACTAAGATCACAGCTGACCCCCTCTCTAAAATCCACACTCACCCATTCCAAATCCCTCGATTCCCTCACCCACTAAAATGTCAATCAATTTAATTCTTGAAAACCCTGAGTACAGCCCTTTTAGATACAAAGATTCACAATCCTCTGAATGCAAGAATTTCTCAACCAAAATGGACACACCCTTATTCCACAGACAATGACCTCAAATGATCGACTCTCCATTAGTTGGAGAGTCTCAATTTACAGGGTAGGATCTTTTTCTTTCATACATCATCTTTCTGCCATCTTTCACACCCATCTATCTTTCAAAGCACTTGGTCTTTGTCTATTTTATTGATGATGTGGAGATGCTGGTGTTGGACTGGGGTGGACAAAGTTAAAAATCACAAAACGTTCCTGATGAAGAGCTTATGCTTGAAACGTCGATGCTTCTGCTCCTTGGATGCTGCCTGACCAGTTGTGCTTTTCCAGCAACACGCTCTTCGACTCTGATCTCCAGCATCTGCAGTCTTCACTTTCTTCAAGTTGATTATAATCTTACTGCAAAGCCTCCTCCAAGGATGCCTCCCTTGAAGTTGTCCTCTTCCTTCCTCAAAGGATCTCAGTGAGTCTCTGTCTTACTGTACCCCCCCAGGTCATCTTCCCTGCCCTGAAACTGTTCTGCCACGTCCTGAAACAGACTTGCTACCACAGCCACATCTCCTTCCTCAGCATCTGCCTATGGAACCGACTGATCCGGCATGGATGCCGGACTACATTCAGACCATCACAATTTGGATCTGAACAGAACAACCAGTACCTACAACAAATCCAAAGCCTCCTGAAATGGTTCTCCTTCTGGATCCTCCGCTCCAGACTCGCAGCCATGCACTGCCACTTACTCTCCCTGTAGTCAGCCCTGTCCCAGCTCAGGGCCACACTCTCCCAGACCTGCAAAGGACCTCTGATGTTTCAACCTCAAAGTCAGGGAACCCTGTACCACCCGGTTCTATCTCCTACCCAAAATCCAAAACCTGACTGCCCCCAGTCGACCCATTGTCTCAGCCTGCTCCTGCCCTGCTGAACTTATCTCTGCATACCTTGACATCATCCTGTCCCCCTTAGTCCAGGAACCCCCCACCTATGTTCGGGACACCACCCACACCCTCCACTCTCCTCCATGACCTTCATTTCCCGGGTCCCCAACATCTTATCTTCGCCATGGTCATCCAGTCGCTAAGAGCTCATTCCTGATGAAGAGCTTATGCTCAAAACATTGTTTCTCCTGATTTTTGGATGCTGCCTGAACAGCTGTGCTTTTCCAGCACCACCTTCAATACTAGGTTATGGTCCAACAGGCTTATTTGGAAGTACAAGCTCTCGGAGCATTGCTCCTTTGCCAGGTAACTAGTGGGGTAGGGTCATAGGACACAGAATTTATAGTAATAGGTCAAAGTGTCATACAACTGATGCGATGTATTGAACAAACCTAGATTGCTGCAGTCTTTCATCACTGAGAATGGGGATGCAGGTTTCGATTGATTAAAATGTAAATCCCAGAACTTCTTTCAAGTCATCGTCCCGAGATAACTTAAAGCTTGATTTAAAAAAAAGTGACATCTCAACTCAGACAATGCATTAAAGTTGTGAAGTTAGAGTCTGTCTGTATCCCAGCCTTGAGTCAGACTGGTTCTATTTCCAAAGTAAGAATTTATAAAATGTCACATGGACTGCCTACACATTGTGTGCTTTTTGAACAAAATAGAATGTATCTGCAAATGCAAATTAACCCCATAGGCTTATATGCGTGCGTACTTGAGGGAGTGTGTACATGAGAGGGAAAGTGTGTGTGTATACACATACTTGATAGTGTGCGCACAAACATGATAGAGTATAAACTTGATTCTGTGTCGATATGCATGATCTTCTTGGAGACCCTCTCCAGTTTGAGCCGGCAGTTGGTGGTGTCAATGGTATTCCTGATGTGGAGGTGCCAGTGTTAGACTGGGTGGACAAAGTTAAAAACCACACACCACCGGGTTTATTTGGAAGTACAAGCGTTCGGAACGCTGCTCCTTCATCAGGTAACTAGTGGGGCAAGATCGTAGGACAGAATTTAAAGTGAAAAACCAAAGTGTCATACAACGGATGCAATGTATTGAACAAACCTAGATTGCTGTTAAGTCTTTCATCAGTTAGAATAGAGTTGCAGGTTTCAATTGATTAATATGTAAATCCCAGAACTTCTAGCTGTATGACCCTGTCCCACTAGTTACCTGACAAAGGAGCAGCAGTCCAAAAGCTTGTACTTTCAAATAAACCTGTTGAACTGTAACCAGCTGCTGTGTTACTTTATTGATCATGCTCTGGTCCCTGTATCTTGAACATTCCAGTTGTTCCTGGTTCAAAATATGCTATGTCAGTAGAACCTAACTATTGGAAAATACTTCTTCACACTATCTTCTGTTCCAACTTTAATCTACTTAAACACTTGGAGTGGATTATCCCAAAAGATACATTTTGAAGGAGGAAGTGCGCTCATTTAACCCAGATACATCAACGCTGACAGACCATCAATCTTGCAAGACATCTATGTCCACGCCCTCCATTTAGCAAAGGGAATATTTTATGCTACACCAGTTTCTGATCGGGGGTAGGAGATAATACAAGGATTGATCAAGACAGGAATTGGAGATGCAGTCAACGTGCATCAACTCATTTGAAAATTTATCTTCAATCAGTTGCAAGCATCAAGTTGTTCATCAAGTGTGTTAGCCATTGCTCAGTTGACAGCACTCCCACCTCAGTCATGAGGTTCCTGGTTCAAGACACACTTCAGGACTTGATCATAAAAATCCAAGTTAATACTTCCTGCACAGGACTTCAGAAGTGCTCAGCTGCTAGGGGCTGCCATTTTGGATGAGATGTTAAACCAAGGCTCCAATACCCAGCTTGGTAAGTGTAAAAGATCCCACGGCAATATTTTGAAGAGCAGGGGAACTAACCCCGTCAATATTTATTCTCCAATCAACATCACAAAAACAGATGTCGTAGTGATCATTACATTGCTGTTTACGGGAGTTTACTGAATACAAATTAACTCAAACTTTACAACAGCGACCATAATGCAAAATGCACCACCACTGGCTGAGAAATGTTTTGAGATACCTGGTGTTTGCACAAAGTGCTCCAAAAATGCAATTTTTTTTTAAAGATTATACATTCCCTCTAGAACGGGTTTATCACTCAACTTAAACCTTCTAATTCTGAAAATATTTTTAAATGTAAGCCAAAAATGCGTCAGTTTGTTGCCTGTGGAGTACCGTGGTATTTCTAACTTAATTTCTGGGAAGGTGGGGTTGGGGGGGGGTGCGGGTAGGGTGGAAGGGGGGCAGTGGAGCAGTTGGAGTGGTGAAGGGGAATAAAAACAATCGAAATAACCTCAACCTGCTTAACAAGATATGCTAGAGAGCAGATGGGTTTTACTGTTTCACTTCCACAATTATTTGAACTGCCATATCCACTCAAAAGGTAAGAGCAAGCACTGTCAATTGTATTCCATTCCACTCACATGAAGCAGCAGCTGTGGCAGCAAACTCAAGCATTTGTGTAGATAACACTCATCATACTTAAAACTTCATTGCATCAACTATGACAAGGATATAATGGTATTATTCACTCATGGGATGTGGGTAACGCTGACTTGTCCAGCATTTACTGTCTATCCCTAGTTTCCCTCCTTGAAGTGGTGGTGAGCTGCCTTCTTGAACCACTGCAGTTCATATGCCGTGGTAGCCCTACAATGCTATTAGAAAAGGAATTCCAAGATTTTGATCCAGTAATACTGAAGGAATTGCGATATATTTCCAAATCCAGATCGTAGTGTTCCCACATATTTTCCCATATCTATCTATCCCACATTAAATGTTTGATTGATCCGTTGGCTGAAGACTACTGTAGTTCAGAATCCAGCTTTAAATCTGAAAAGCTCTAAAATGACTAACTGAATTTGTACAGCATCTCTACCATTGTAACGTGTCATGGGAGGGTCATCAGATTAAAACTGAGACTGGGATCAAACATGTGGTTGAAGAGGTTGACATTAACCATGGAGAAAAATGCAGAGTGTGGTTCTGGGAAACAATTCCAGGGCTTGGACTCCAGATAGCTGAAGACCTGGGTGGCAATATTAGGGAGACCTTGTGTTGCAGTGATAACGTCTCTATCTCTGGACCAGAAGTTCAAGCCCGACCAACTGTGTCATTACATACCTGAGCACATTAAGTTAAAAATTATCTGAGGTGTGAACAAGCAAACTCCCAGAACCTTTAGCTCCCCATCCTGCAATTCAACGGACATGATAATTCCATTTTACAGATACCCCATGATAGAAGCATCAAGACTAAGCTGCACACGTCAGGCAAGATATGGCCTTCAGACACAGTGCTGAGGTGATTTACCAGAGAATGTGGGTGTCAATGGTAAAGGCAACATGTGTTGCTCAGCCCTAATTACACCTGAACAGAATGGCTGCTGGGCCATTTCATGGAGCAGTTCACAGTCAAGCACATTGCTGTAGCTGTGTAGTGATATGCAGGATAGACCAGGTAAGTTTGGCAGATTTCTTTCCTGAAAGTACAATTAGTGAACTAGATGGGTTTTTTTATGAGAACCAAGTGATGGTTGTCATGGTCAGTGTCACTGTGAGTCACTCCAGATATATTCTGAATGAATTAATTCAATTTAAATTCTGTCAGCTGCCATAGTATAACATGAACCCACATACCCAGAGCATCACTCTGGGTCCCTCATTACTCAGGACCATTACCACTAAACCACCACCTGCCCAGTCTTAATCATGGGGACAACTTCCCTTTATTTACTTGATCAAAACCTTTCACCGTTTTTGGTACGGCAGGTATGTGGAACTTCAGTGTGCCTTCAGCATGGCAAGGGAAGCTGGGATTGTTTTCCTTAGTGCAGAGTTGAAGAGGAGAATCAATGGAGGTCTTCAAAACTATGAAGGGTATCAAACAAATTAATAAGGAGCAGAAAATTGAACTGGACAGCTGACTTACCCCTCAGTCCAATCAAAAGAAAGGTTGACAGTCAAACCAACAAGCCAAAAACAAGCCAACTTCAGCCATAAAGCACTGTGGGTGGTTGAAATTTTGGGATAATGGGACTGCCCTCCTCTGGGGATTGGTTGGCATTTCTAGAGATATATAATAGGTGCTGCCAGTACTGTAGGAAGACCCCATGAATTTCAGAGTGCAAAGTCTTTGCAGGGAAGGGTTTGGGGTTGGAGGGGAGGGAGGATTCTTTGGCACCACTCTGAGGGGTTTTACATTGTCAGCAAATAAGGAAGAAGGAGTGGAATAACTTACTTGGGAATAAGAACTGCACTCTCACTGGCCCACTGATAACAGTATTATAGCATGTACAGGACAATAATAGGGTCAACTGAGTCTTTGACAAGCTCACTTCAAAAGCCCAACTGACCCTGAATTATTAATCTACATATGGTGAACAATCAGGCTGATTTCAGCACCTGCTCACCCCCTGTACTAATGGGGAGATGAGTTTGGGTGTTAGCAAGAGGGTGGGAGACAAACCCCACAAGCCTATATTACATGTTAACAACCCCTCCCCCTCCCATTGCATCGTACCATAGTTCCATTACAGTAGGAGCAGGTAAGATTGGATAGCTCAGCTAAAGAGGTAGCTGAGATACAACGGGCGCAACCGTTTCCTGCGGTGCTGAAAGTTCCCTGCAGCTATGTACAGGACTGGATAACAGGAGGAAAGTACACATTTGCACATGAAAATCATCCACAAGGCAGTTACAAAGTTTGCCAGACTACATTAATGTGCTGAAATTAAGCTCTGTGCAGATTGATCCCCAGTCATCACTGCAATTCAGTCTCATTTCCCCAGCGAATGAACATCTGCTGCTGTAACCTTAAATGCATGACAATAAAGTGCTTGCATACAGGCAGTAAAAGGCAGCTTCTGACTGTGTATGTCTCATTCCAGGGCTGGGATTGTCACTCAACAAGTTACTTTACTTTTCATAGAACAAATAAATGGATTTCTCGAGCTTAATCAATTCCAAATCCCCACGATACTGCTGCAAAAGATAATTCATATCTCAACTTTGGGGAAACATTATTTTGGATGTTGTCTGCTGCTTCCTCCATATGTTTGCAGTAATAAAGCACAAACTGCTAAATGCATTGCAAAAATCCCATCAATAAACTGTCTACTTCTATTCCTGCCCAAGCAAAACAAGAGCAACAGGCTGCTTTCAAAGGCAAAGGCAGAATTCTTTGAAAAAGCACAAATTAGGAATCTAATCATAAAGTCTCCGCACATTTTCTTCATATCTCTTCAATAACCAAAAATCAATGCATCACATTTTGTATCCAGCATCCCCTCCAAGTTCCTCAAATTTGACCAGAATGGCTCACAGTGATACACTATCATAATAAATAGGAATCCAATTAGACCACTTGGCCCATCGAGCCTGTTCCAAACTTCACTAAGATGGAGGAACTGATTATAGCCTTAACTCCACTTTCCTACCTATCCCCTGTAATCCTTGGCTCATCAATCATTCAAGAATCTGTTTAGCACAGTCCTGAACATTTTAAACAACTCAGCCTTGTAGGATTCTCTGGGGTAAAGTATTCAAAAGGTCAAGAGAAGAAATGCATCATTTCAATGTTAAATGGGAGACCATTTATTCTGAAACTGTCTTCCCAAGTTCTAGATTCCCCTCTGAGGGGAAACAAATTTTCAACTTCTTTCTCAATAAGATGGACTCTCATTCCAATATGTATCACCCAAACAGAACAGACTCCTAATATTTTTAGCTAAAATTGACAACGTCCTTTTTCCCCCCAAAAAATCTTCTTTCAAGGAAATGAACAAACTGTCTGTGGAAAAGAGACTGAATCGCTTCAACCTGAGGCTCATTAAGTTGCATTAAATTCTCCAAGGACTTGAGCCCAAAGTCCAGGTAAACATTCTAGTGCAATGCTGAGGGAGTGCTGAACTGTCAGAGATACTATGTTTACAATGAGAGGTCTCACCATCCTCTGGAAGTGGACAGGCAATAGCCCACTGCACAAGGTGAAGGGAGGGACAGTTCTCCCTGATGTACAGGCCAGTATTTAGCCCACAACAGGCACCCTTTTATTCTATCTACATTAACAATTCAGGCCTTAGAAACTCAGGCTGTGCTTAAATTGGTCAATTCCTTTTAGTGATGCAAGTTGGAGTGAGCTATTCTTTGGTCTGGTGATGGATAAATCTGAGAAGTCCAGATACCAAGGTCAAAAATGTGAGCCATGCATATAGTAATAGGAACATCAATGAATCATAGAATACTGACAGTATGGAAGCAGACCCATCTAATCCACACTGACCGTGAAAGAGCATCCCAATTAGATTCACGCCTCCACCCCACCCTCGTAACCCTGCATTTTTCATTGCTAAGCCACCTCGACTGCACACCCCTGGATACAATAGGCAATCTAGCATGACCAATCCACCTAAACTGAGCACTTGGAGGAAACCCACACAGACTTGGGGAGAATGAGCAAACTCCACACACAGACACTCACCAGAGGGTAGAATCAAACCCAGCTCCCTGGCACTGTAAGGCAGCAGTGCTAACCAATCAGCCACTGCACCGCTGAAGTGTTGACTTCAATCTGTGCAGCGCCTGAGGCTTCATGATAAAAGGTGAACAAAGGAACTTGCACATTGCTCCTTTTACAACACAGGAATGTCTTAAATTGCGAAATAGAGTTAAAATGTAGTCATTGGTATATCTATGCAGCCCATAAGACCAAAGACTTGGAAACCAGTGAATCTCAGACACATTATTAAACATCGGCTTTATCAAGTAAACCAACAATAAATTTAATAAAACATAATAAATTAAAGTTTTAGAGGAAAGGTTTCTTTTATTGAAGTTCCTCCTCTCAACATGATTTGACATTAAAAAGGAACAAAATAGATTTACATATTTCTATGTTTGACAAACCAATTCCATCTGCAAAAATAGTTTTGGTGTTAGATTTTCTGTGGGAGAAATGCAGGTTTTTCCAAGACACTCAAGAAAAACTCCGCTGGGCAGACTCATGAAGAAATGGGGAGAAGAAGAAAATTACACTTCAAAACATTTCTTATTAAAATTATAAATCACTGCCTGGTCTGAAAACATAGGGTCAGCAATGACACTATGCTAGAGGCACCCTCATTCCAAGTCAGTTCATTCAAATGATATGACAATTCAATTTTCTTTTTGCACACGATCTGTAATTATCATGTTTTAATTCAAATTATTTGATTCAAATGAGTATGCTCAAAAAAAAAGCTAACAAGTGAATTTTCAGGCATGGGCACTATTCTGTCCCAGCTTTAATGTTGCAAGTTGTTTGTGTTGTGTCGCCATTGTCTGACCAGAACATAGGGGACTGCTTTCTCATTAGAGAGAGAAGCAACTGGTGGTGATTTAACCCGAGGGCTACCAGACCTCAGGCGAGGGAAGAGGTTGAGAAGGAGAGTCCTTCATGGTAACCTCAAACCAGTGATGGGAATTGAACCCACACCGTTGGCATCACACTGCTGTGTAAACCAACCCTCCAGCCAAATGAGCTAAACCGATTCCCAATGTTGCAACTACCTTGGAGACAAATGGCCCAAATTCGGTCTCAGTCTCTGGTCATATTTTTCTTCGGTTGTGGGGCAAGTTACTGACACAGGAGATGGAAGGGCATCATGTTCCCAGTCACACAGCATTAAATACACTTGCATTTTCCTTCTCAAAAATCACTGGATAATTCAGGTAACTGAACAAGATCTGAACAGAGAACAAGCACTCCATTGAAACATAGATTTGACTGAAGATTTATTCGCTAACTACCTCCTCCCACTCAAAAGAAGTTTAATCCCTCATCCTGACGGCATTCATCAACCAGAGTCAGATGCTGCCAAACCTGTTGAGTATTTCCAGTAGTTAGTTTGAAATAAAAACAAATCAGTTGACTTGCACCCAATCACATGCCAGCCCCAAATCCAGACCTCATTGTGGCTGGATTCAACTCTTGCTCCAATTCTGTATTTTCACCCACTCTAAACCACGCTCAATCCAGATTTATTTAGTGAAAACAGTCAGACAGAAAATTTGAATTACATCAAGAAAGCATCTTTTTTTTATAGATATTTTTATTAGAATTTTAACATTTTTACAAGTTTACAAAAATAAACAAAACTCTCAAGTACAAACATTGATATACAATTAAATCTTATATATATGATCACCAAAATTTAACAAAAGAAAAATACCAAGAAAGAAAAAAAACAAAACTCAACTAACTACTAATCTAACCTACAACTAACCAGAGTGTATATTTAAGTCTCTTACATTATTCAAATAAGAGAAAGAGAAAAAAAAAACAACGGATAACATAGAAATTGGGTAGTGAGATACATGCTCGGAATGTGCTAACATCAAATGTAACAAAACCCGTATTCGTGCGGGATACCTCTCCCAAGGGGCCCCAGACCAGCCAGGTTCGTAATCTCAATTAAATAAAAGCCCTTGTTAGGATAACCGAAATATCTGTATTCATATAATTCAAGAAGGGCTGCTATTTTTTATAAAATAATTCAGTCTTTTGGTGCACCATATTTGTAAGGAAGTCAAGGGGAATACATTCCATAATTAATCTGTGCCAATTTGAAAGTCCAGGGGGGCCCTCAGCCACCCAGTTCACCAAAATATTTTTCCTTGCACAGAAAGAGAGAATAGAAAATAGTCTCTTCCCGTGCATGTCCAGGGAGGGAAAGTTCGAAAAGCCCAAAAGGAGAGATACAGGGTCCACTTTAATTTCCGTTCCTAAAATTTCTGTCAGGGTACTTGCTACTTTAGTCCAGTATCTACGAATCTTATGACAGGTCCATAGGCAATGTACAAGAGTGCCCACTTCTATTTTACATTTGGGACACATTGGAGATGCTCCTGCCTTAAATTTTGCCAATCGAACCGGTGCTATATGGGCCCTATGAAGTATCTTCACCTGGATAGCCTGGGTTCTGTTACAGATGGTGATTCTTCTGGCGTTTTCCCAAATGTCATTCCACGTTTCTATAGAGATTTCTCGTCCCAATTCCTGATCCCATGTTTTAAGCAGATTGCCCATATCTCCCGATACTTCATCATGTAGTAAATGATAAATAGTACTGATGGAGGATACCCCCATTGGTCATAGTACTCTACATTCTCTATCTGATTTATAAAGACTATCTAATAACGTAGTCTTCTTCTGTATATAGTCTCGAATTTGGAAGTATTGAAAGAGGTCTCCATTAGGTAATCCGAATTTCTGACGCAGCTGTTCAAAAGACATCAGGACCCCATCTTTAAATAGGTCCCCGAGACATGAGATACCCCTGGATCTCCAGAGTTTAAAAGTGGCATCTGTAAAGCCCGGTTGGAATCCCCATGCTCCCACTATCGGTGCATAGGGGGATGTTTTATGTGAGTTGCCCTCATTTTGCCGCATTATATTCCAAGCTTTAATTGTGTTTAGTCTTTACAGTGATCCGTAATGATTTTCCTCTTGTCTGAAAATAAAAGGTTAATAAGTGGGTATTTTACTTGAGAGGCCTCGATGTCCAACCAGATTGATTGTGGATCAGACAAGACCCAATCAGCTATGTAACTTAATAGGGAACTTAACTGATATTTCCTAAAATCTGGGAAGTCCAATCCTCCCCTTGCCTGTGGAAGCTGTAGCTTCTTCAGCTTAATGAGGGGCCATCTATGATTTCAGATAAAGGAACCCTGCCAGCCGTATAATTTACGTAGAGCCATCCTCGGCAGCATCACCGGAAGCATTCTCATAGGATATAGGAGACGGGCAGGACATTCATTTTAATTAGTGCTATTCTACCCAACCAGGAAATTGGAAGGTCTCCCCATCGTTGGAGGTCCTGCCTTATCCTTTCGAGTAAATGCACAAAGTTAGCCTTATACAACTGACCAAATACTGGGGTAATAAAAATGCCTAAATAAAAGAAACCCACCAGGGACCAACGAAAGGGAAAATGGGATCCATCCACTAAGTGGGGTATCATAGCAAGGCCACCCATTGGCATAGCCTCCGATTTTGAGAAATTAATTTAATAACCTGAGAATGCGCTAAATGTATTAATAACTTGGATTAAGCGAGGTACGGACATAGAGGATTACTGAGGAATAGAAGAACATCTTCTGCATAAAGGGTAATTTTATGTTTACCTGTACCAATCCTCAGGGCCGTTATATTAGGATCAGCCCGTATAGCTTCTGCTAGTGGTTCAATTATTAGCGTAAATAACAATGGCGAGATAGGACATCCCCGAAGGCAGCCCCTACCCACACTGAAGCTATCCGAACCTAATCCATTGGTAACCACAACTGCTTTGGGATCACTATCCAATGTTGAGACCCATTTGGTAAACACCTGTCCAACGCCAAACCTTTCCAATGTGTAAAACAAATGTGACCATTCAACCCTATCAAATGCCTTTACCGTGTCTAATGAAACCACTACTCCTGGTATCTTTCCCTGATGACAGGCTTGAATCATATTCAAAACCCTTCTAATATTATTGGATGATCTACAGCCCTTAATAAACCCCGTCTGATCCTCCTTTATGATATGTGGCAATACCCTTTCTAGTCTCAGTGCTAATGTTTTAGAAAGGATTTTAAAATCTACATTTAGCAAGGATATTGGTCTAAATGATATACAATCTTCTGGATCCTTTCCTTTTTTAAGGATAAGAGAGATATTTGTCTCTTTCAGCGAAGACGGGAGACAGCCCTGACTATATGCGTAGTTATACATGTCCATAAGTGGACCAGCCAATATTTCTGTAAATTCTTTATATAATTCAACTTGAAAACCATCTGAGCCAAGTGCCTTACCGCTCTGAAGTTGCCTGATTGCGTCAAGTATTTCTTGGACTGTTAGGGGAGCATTTAAGACCTGTTCCGGAGTTAGGCCCGGAAAGATCAAATTTTTAAAAAATGATTGCATCATCCTAGTCCTGTCTTCACAATCCTGCGATTTATATAAATCTGAATAAAATTTTCTAAAGATTGCATTAATCTTTTTATGATCAGGAGTCAAAATACCCGTACTTTTCTTGATAGACGTGATAGTTTGAGGGGCCTTTTTTTTCTTTGCAAGAAATGCTAAGAATCTACCCGGTTTGTCGCCAAATTCATATAACCTTTGTTTTACAAATAATATTTCCCTCTTAGCCGTTTGGGTAAGCGTAGTGTTTAGAGCTGTCCTAAGGGCCGTAATCCTTTGCAATTTGATAATAGAAGGTCTATCAGCTATGCTGTTTCAGCTGCTTTTAAGCAAGCTTCGAGCAGACGCTGTTGTTCTCCCTTTAATTGTTTCTGGGTCGCTGAGTAGGAGATGATCAAACCTCACACGTAAACTTTGATGGTCTCCCACATCATTGATGGGTTGCTCGCTGTACCTAAAAAAAGTTTTAAATTCTTGAGAGAAGTACTTTACAAATTTACTATCTTTCATTCGGAAGGGGTCCATACGCCAATACCAAGGGGATGTCCCATTGTTCCTCACCTTGGTTTCCATATATACAGCAGCATGGTCGGAAATTGCTATACTACCTATTATACAGGATGACATGGAATTTTAAAAAATTGAGGGGGCAAAAAACATATCAATTCTGGTGTGACATTTATGTGGATTGGAGTAAAAAGAGAAATCTCTGCCCTGTGGATGAAGACATCTCCATACAGATCCACCAATTGTCTAGATCTGGGAGATACTCCTGCAATACTCTTGGGAATCCGATCTATTTCCGGATCCATAATACAATTATAGGGGGAGACTTTAATTGTATGACGGGCACCAAGAGCCATCAATTTTGAGAAGGCTTCCGTTATAAATTTAAAGGGGTGTGCCGGAGGGCAGTACAAATTTAAAATCCCATATTCCTCTCCATTTGAGGGCTTTAATCAGAATATATCGTCCAGATTCGTCTTTCATCTGATTTAGGATTTTGAAAGGGAAATTCTTCCGAACAAGAATAACAACTCCCCTACCTTTTGAGCTAAAAGAAGAAAAAAAGGCCTGATCATAATTTCAAGTGTTCTTTATCCAACAGGTGTGTCTCCTGTAGGAGAGCTATATCAACTCTTTCTTTCTTAAGATTTGATAATATTTTCTTCCTTTTAACTGGTGAATTACTCCCCTTGACACTCCAGGTGCACCACTTAACCGACTGATCAACCATAATCATCCTGGCAAATCCAAGACCCTTCGGGAGGGGAAACCCTATCCAGAACATCCCAAGCATAGAGCATATAAAATTCACAAAAATAAAGGCTCTCTAATACACTCACAACAGTATAATAAAAAACTATTTCTAAATAATAAAAAAAATATAAAACATATTTAAATGGAGAATTTCCCCCTTGTTTCCAGGGGGTGTCACTTCCTTTCCAAAGGTCCAGCGTATCCTCTCCCAACCAATGCCCCACCCTTGACCCAGGCGCTCCTCAATAGGATGAGGAGAATTCAGATATAATACAAAGTTAACAGTGAGCACCCTACCCCACCCCACACCCCCACCCACACCAACACCTGGATATATTTGGTAATGTTAATACCATGTATAAACATATATAACTATAAAATTACAACCTCAACAAATAATAATTAAATACAATAATACAAAATAACAAGAGAAAACAACCCTGCTCCTAGAGACAGAGGTAAAATAGAATAAGGTAACCACCTTCCCCACCAACATTAACTAAACCCCCGGCTTATACATACACACATAGAATAATAAAAAAAAACAAGGGGGGGGAGAAAATCGTTAAATAGAGAACAAATAAATAAATCCCTCTCCTCACCCCACAAGATAATATTAAACAGTAAGGTAAGAAAAAAGAAAAAGGAGGGGAGATATAAACCGGAGTGGGGGAAAGGCAAACCAACATCCATTGTCTCTTACAATTTATCTCAGAGAGTCCAAAAATTCCTTAGCCTTTTCCAGTGATCGAAGTTATACACGGATCCTTCATGGCTAAAGCATAGCGTCACTGGGTAGCGTAAGGAGTATTGAATATTTAAGTCCCTTAAACATTTCTTCGCCTCATCGAATGCCTTCCTCTTTCGGACCAGAGCTGGGAAAAGTCCTGGAATAACATGCTCTTGGATCCTTTATAGATCATGGCTTGGGAATCTTTTCCAAGATTTCTAGAGGCTTCTAGGAGTATCTGCCTCTCCCTATAGCTCTGCAGCTAGAACAGGACGGAGCGAGGGCGCTGGTTCGAGCCGGGCCCACGTATTGCAACCCGGTAGGCCCATTCCACCCTTACCTGGCCTGATCCAGCTTCCAGATTTAAAAGCTGTGACAGCCAGTGTTCGAGAAACGCTGTAAGCTGGCCTTCCTCTTCCCATTCGGGAAGGCCCAGCAAACGAATATTTTTTCGACGACCTCGATTATCGAGGTCATCAATGTGATTCTCTAAGGTCCGGACTCGCTGTTCGAGAGTCCGGACCTGATCCACGGCCGATTGAACTGTAGTTTCGGAGGTCGCGGCCTTTAGCTCCGCCCCCTGACATTTCTTTAATGTGTCGGTCGTGCTTTTGCAGCCCGGCCGAGAGCAAGTCCCATCAACTTCGGGATTCTTCAGTAAAAGCGTCGATCTTCGCATCCAGTTTGGAGATGATTTCCACGAGGCTCGCCACTGTAGGTAAGTCCCCCGGGGTGGCTGCGGACACCTCTGCTGCAGCTGGAGAGGGTGGGGGAGGGGTTCCTGCTTGCTGAGAGCTGCGGGCTCCCTTCCTTTTAGTCACTTTTACTAAAGATTAGATTGTTTAAATTTAATACTAAACAACTAATTAAATTAAACAGCTATTTTAAATGATTTGGTGAGTGCGGTGCGGGTGGGTGGCCCACTTTGCCCAAGTCTTGGGAGGAGCACTATAGACTCAGACTTGCTGGGTTGCCGCCATCTTGGATCCCCAAGAAAGCATTTTAACAGCGGGTAGAATGCATCATAGCAGGCTCTGCAACTTATTGAAGCTGGCAAGTATGAACAACAGAAGGCCATTCGGTCGTTTAAGCCAGTCCCATTGTCCAATCAGACAATACAACACAACTCAGGAACAGGCCCTTCAGCCCACCAAGCCTGCACCAATTCCTGATCCTTATTTAGACCAGCTACTTCTTGCCCATGCGTGGTTTCTTATCCTCTGATCTCCTCTTGATGTCTGTCAAGAAACTCCTTAAACATTGCTAATATGCCTGTTTCCACCACCTCCACGAGCAGTGCTTTCCAGGCACCCACTACTGAGAAACATTTTCTCCACACTTCTCCATTAAACTTTCCCCCTCACACTTTGAACATTGGCCCTCTAACTATATGCCTCCCATAAAGTTGTATACCTCCATCAATGCCTTAACAAATAAATTCCAAAAATCCAAGCTTTTAAATATGTTAATTCACCTTGAGCTTTTTGAGAGGAGGGAGATCCAGATCCTTTTGAGTGAAGTAGTGCTGAAGCCTAAAGGAATAAATTCAAATTTTAACATGTTTCCTCACTGTTGCAGACTTCCCACCTCAGAAAAGAGTTTATTTCTATCTACCCCAATTGAATCCTTACTATATCTTAAAATATCTCAATTAGATCACACCTTCAGTCTCTCAAAATCTTCTGCATTTGGGAAAAATACAAAGCTAATACACACAGCACATCACAGTGATTTAATCCTTTGCAATTCAGAATTATTCTGCTTTATCCAAGCAGTACTCTCTCATTCTTGCCAAGTTGTGGCCCATAAGTTAATGTGACACTCCAAAAGAAGTGCAAAGTTTTATATAACGTGGTGACAATGTGGCAAAAACACTCTAAGTCCAGGCTCCTTTGGAAACGTGCTCCGTTGTAGCCTGGAACTCTGGATAGCAAGGTTGGAGGCTTCAATTTTCTTTCTATCGCATGGCTGACGAAAAATCCCTCATGCTGTTATTGCCAGACACTAGAATTAGAAATAGAATTCCTACAGTGTGGAAACAGGGCTCTTCGGCGCAACAAGTCCACACTGATCCTCCGAAGAGTAACCCACCCAGACCCATTCCCCTACCTTACTACTCGACATTTTACCCCTGACTAATGCACCTTACCTATATGTCCATGAACACTATAGGCAATTCAGCATGGCCAATTTACCTAACCTGCACATTTTTTGGATTGTGGGAGGAAACCGGAGCACCCAAGCGAAACCCACACAGACACGGGCAGAATGTGCAAACTCCATACAGACAGTTGCCCGAGGCTGGAATCAAACCTGGGTCCCTGGCACTGTGAGGCAGCAGTGCTAACCACTGAGCCACTGTGCCGACATGCTAAGCTTTGGAAGGATTTGCAGGTTGACTATCAATCGGTTAGGTCATGCTTTGAACATACCGCCCTTGGCCATTAAATGCTGGGGTGGGATTCAAATGCAGGCTTTCGACTCAGAGGCAGGGGTGCTACACAGTGCATCACAAGACTCGTCTTACAATGGGCACCAAGTCATTGCCAATAAGGTGGTGACAAAGGGCAGAAATACAAACACTGTACCAGTGCATCCCCAGCAGTGATTAAATAATTTTAACATTCACAGGATCTACAGCCAATTCAAGATGTATCCTCACCCATAGACTATTTATTCTAGCAGAGGTCACCAGGCAGGAAGCAGAGCCAGACATCCTGACTCTACTCTCTCCACATTAGGGAAATAATGCGGTTGAGACCATAACCATAGATCCAACAGAATAGCAGTCAGTTTCTAATGATGTTCCGCAGGGGTCAGCATTAGAACCACAACTATTCATGTTATACTTTAGCGACCTGAAAAAAGGAACAGAGGACATTATTGTTAAGATTGTAGATGACAGAAGAATAGTGGAGGGACCAAGTAGTGTTGATGATGTGTGGAGGCCACAGAAAGACTTACACAGACTAGAAGAGTGGACAAAGAAGTGGCAGACAGAATATTATGTGGGAAACTGTGGGGATATGTACTTTGGTAGGAAGAATAGATTAATTAGATTCCCTACAGTTTGAAAACAGGTCCTTTGGCCCAACCAGTCCATACCAACCCTCCGAAGAGTAACCCACCCAGACCAATTTCCCCTCTGACTAATGCACCTAACACTATGGGCAATTTAGCATAGCCAATTCACCTGACTTGCACATCTTTGGACATGGAGACATAGACTAATTTCTAAATCGGGAAAGGCTTTGGAAATCTGAAACACAAAGAGACCTGGGTGCCCTAGCTTGTGATTCTCTTAGGGTTAACATGTAGGTTCAATGGCAATTAGGAAGCTAAATGCAATGTTACCATTCATTTTGAGAGGTCGAGAATACGAGAGCAGAAATGCACTGCTGAGACTGTGCAAGGCTGTAGTCCAACCCTATTTGGAATATTGAGAGCAGTTTGGGGCCCTGTATCTAAGGAAGGGTGTGCTGACCTCGAGGGCGGTCAAGAGGAGGTTCATAAGAATGATCCCGGGGATGAAGGGCTTGTTACATGAGGAACAGTTGAGGACTCTGGGTCTGTACTCGATGGAGCTTAGAAGGATAGGGGGCCTCATTGAAACTTACAGAATACTGAGAGGCCTGGACAGAATGAAGTGGGGAAGATGCTTCCACGGGCAGGAGAGAATAGGACCCAAGGGCACAGCCTCAGAATGAAGCGATGACCCTTTAGAAATGTGGCTGAAGAAATTCTCCTCATCTGAGGGTGGTGAATCTGTGGAATTCATTGTCACAGAGGGCTGTGGAGACAAGTCATTGAATGTCTTTAAGATAGGGATAGATGGTTCTTGATCAGTTTCGAGATCAAGAGTCATGGGGAGAATGGGGTTGACAAACATATCAGCCATGATCGAAAGGCAGAGCAGACCCAATGGGCCAAATGGCATAATTCTTTTCCGATATGTTGTGGTCTACTGTTCTGCAAAGCGTAATTTTTTTTTTAGGTCATTCACAGGTTGTGGGCATCACTAGCTAGGCCAGCATTTATTGTCTATCCCTAATTGCCCAGAGGGCAGTTATGAAACAATCATATTGCTGTAGGTCTGCAGTCACATGTAGGACAGACCAGGTAAGGATGGCAGTTTCCCTCCCTAAAGGGCATTAGTGAACGAGATGGTTTTTTCCAATCGATTCATGGTCAATAGACTCTTAATTCCAATTTTTTAAAACCTTTAATTCAAATTCCATGATCTGCCAAAGCAGGATTAGAACTTGGGTCTCTGGATTAATAGCCCAGCAATTACACCATGAGGCCATCGCCTCCCGTTGAATTCCATTGAAGACACTGTCTTCAATGATAAAGTCATCACGGAAGAATAAGAAATTGTCTAAGAGCCAAGAGCAATTAAGTTAACATATAGAGAAGGGCTGTCCTTCCCAATTCCTCAAATGTTTGAGAGGCATGAACAGTTTACTGCATCTTCTGTAATTACACCGGCACCACTCCCCACCTCTTCCTCCGCTACACCGATGACTGCATTGGCGCCACCTCGTGCTCCCTCAAAGAGGTTGAGCAATTCATCAACTTCACCAACACATTCCACCCTGACCTTAAATTTCCTTGGATGCTGCCTGAACTGCTGTGCTCTTCCAGCGCCACTAATCCAGAATCTGATTTCCAGCATTTGCAGTCATTGTTTTTACCTCTTAAATTCACCTGGACCATCTCTGACACCTCCCTCCCCTTCCTGGACCTCTCCATCTCCATTAATGGCGACCGACTTGACATGGACATTTTTTACAAACCCACTGACTCCCACAGCACCTGGATTACACCTCTTCCCACCCTACACGGTGGCACAGTGGTTAGCACTGCTGTCTCGGGTTCAATTCCCGCCTCAGGCGACTGACTGTGTGGAGTTTGCACGTTCTCCCCGTGTCTGCGTGGGTTTCCTCCGGATGCTCCGGCTTCCTCCCACAGTCCAAAGATGTGCAGGTCAGGTGAATTGGCTATGCTAAATTGCCTGTAGTGTTAGGTGAAGGGGTAAATGTAGGGGTATGGGTGGGTTGCGCTTCGGTGGGTCGGTGTGGACCTGTTGGGCCGAAGGGCCTGTTTCCACACTGTAATGTAATGTAATCTAATGTAATCTAATCTAATGTAATCTAATGTAATCTAATCTAATCTAATCAAATCAATCTAATGTAATCTATTCTAATCTAAAATGTAATCTAATCTACCTCCTGCAAAAATGCCATCCCGTATTCCCAATTCCTCCACCTCCGCCGTATCTGCTCCCAGGAGGACCAATTCCACCACAGAACACACCAGATGGCCTCCTTCTTTAGAGACCGCAATTTCCCTTACCATGTGGTTAAAGATGCCCTCCAACGCATCTTGTCCACATCCCGCACCTCCGCCCTCAGACCCCATCCTCCCAACCGTAACAAGGACAGAACTCCCCTGGTGTTCACCTTCCACCCTACCAACCTTCGCATAAGCCAAATCATCTGACAACATTTCCGCCACCTCCAAACGGACTCTACCACCAGGGATATATTTCCCTCCCCACCCCTTTCCGCATTCCGCAAAGACCGTTCCCTCCATGACTACCTGGTCAGGTCCACACCCCTAAACAACCCACCCTCCCATCCTGGTACCTTCCCCTACCACCACAGGAATTGCAAAACCTGCGCCCACATATCCTCCCTCACCTCTATCCAAGGCCCTAAAGGAGCCTTCCACATCCAAAGTTTTACCTGCACATCCACCAATATCATTTATTGTATCCGTTGCTCCCGATATGGTCTCCTCTACACTGGGGAGACTGGACGCCTCCTAGCAGAGCGCTTTAGGGAACATCTCTGGGACATCCGCACCAATCAACCAAACTGCCCTGTGGCCCAACATTTCAACTCCCCCTCCCACTCTGCCGAGGACATGAAGGTCCTGGGCCTCCTTCACCGCCACTCCCTCACCACCCGTCACCTGGAGGAAGAACGCCTCATCTTCCACCTCGGAACACTTCAACCCCAGGGCATCAATATGGACTTCACCAGTTTCCTCATTTCCCCTTCCCCCACCTCACCCCAGTTCCAAACTTCCAGCTCAGCACTGTCCCCATGACTTGTCCTACCTGCCTATCCTCTTTTCCACCTATCCACTCCACTCTCCTCTCTGACCTATCACCTTCATCCCACCCCCATCCACCCATTGTACTCTTTGCTACCTTCCCCTATCCTCCTCCCTGACCTTTCACCTTCATCCCCACACCCATTCACCTATTGTACTCCATGCTACTTTCTCCGCACCCCCACTCTCCTCTCATTTATCTCTCCACCCTTCAGGCACTCTGCCTGTATTCCTGATGAAGGGCTTTTGCCCGAAACGTCGATGTTCCTGCTCCTCAGATGCTGCCTGAACTGCTGTGCTTTTCCAGCACCACTAATCCATGCATACAAATGAGCCATTTTTATATGACCTACTTGTGGAGACTAAAGATCCAATGGTGGGAAAAGGTTGCCAACACAGAAATTATCTCCTAAATGACATTCCTGAGATTAACTTTGCTGAAGAGAGTTCAGATAATAAGATAGGCAGGACATGTCACCAAAACGTCTGGTGTATGCTTGTCAAAAAAGCTCTTCCTGTCAATTAGCTCATCATACAAATGTTACACAGACTGTCAGGATATCCTCAAGGTCCCACTGAGGGATTTAACATTACCCCCAAGGACAAGGGAATGTTCTTTTATGACACAGTACCTCCTCACACGGGTCACCAGGAAACGTAAGCTTTGCAAGTCCAGGATTGCAAGCATCTCTTCTGCACCTATGATAAATGCTTCCACAGATCCTAATTTAAAAATACTGTGAATGCTGGAAATCTGAAACACAAGACATAAAATGCTGGAGAAACTCAGCATCTTTAACATCATCTTTGGAAAGAGCAAAAGTTAACATTTCAAATCCAAGATGACTCTCATTTTGATCAGATCACTCTAATCAATGCATCTCCAGGCTCTGTCAAAGAGTCATATCAAACTTGGAACATGTTGTTTGGGCTTGTACTTGTTGGAATATCGAAAATTGAAAGGCAACCATTGAAACAGACAAGATTCTGAGAAGACTTGAGATAGGTGCAGAAAGGTTATTCTCTTGTGGGAGAATCTTGGGCCAGAGGCATAATCTCAGAATAAGGAGTTGCAAATTTAAGACAAATGAAATGAGGAGAAATTTCTTCTCTCAGAGGGGTGTCAATCATTGGATTCTTTACCATAAAAAGGTCTGTTGAGACTGCATCAGTTCAGTATATTCAAGGCTGAGACAGGCAGAATTATATGGGACAGTAAGGGAATCAGTGGTCATTGGTAAAAGCCAGGAAAGTGAACTTGAGTTTATCATAGGAGTCATGACCTGAGATTTGATGGGCTGAATCACCTACTTCTGCTCCTGTGTCTTATGGTCATGGAAACTGTTTTAATAAAAAAACAGAGTCTCATATAATGAAAACTCTGCACCTTTAAGTAAATCCTTTGTGAAACACCTTGTAATATGACTAGAAATTATTCTGTATTTATGGTGTTTAGGCACTGGAGAGGATGAGATTTCAGATTTTTACATTCAGACTCAAAGAAAACATGACTTGTAAATAAACCTGTCGATATGTAGAGGCAGCAAGGTTACAAATAATAGGTACCTGAGGAATACACTGCAAAAACTACCAGAGACAATCTTCAAGAGATTAAAAATTCCTTACGTTAGACAATTAATTAAGATAAGTGCTTTTCAATGAAACAAGTCATAGACATTCTCAGTATGATGATTATGTCAAGGTGAGGCTATATTTCTGTCCACAATACAGAACCTGCTGACAGAGGGAGCAAATTAAAGCAGAGCTCACCAGCTGTGCCAATTGCTTTATGCCAGAAGATCTTTGCATCTTCTACACTGATGGTCCTCCAAGCAGATCCTTTGACATGTCTGCCATCAGAGACTTAATTTGTCTTTCTCTTTGATTTGCAAACTGGATATTAGCAAAGTCTGTCCAAATATCAAACTGTAACCCAATTAGTTTCAGTACAGACAATGGCACCACGACCAGACAGGCAATATCCTCATCAAGGAGAAAGGGCCCTCGCTTGGTTACAGCAGAGCTGAACACACATTTAAAATGATATCTTATCTGAACTATCCAGAAGGTATCTAGAATAAAAACCATATTATTTGTTAAATGTCAACAGAAAACTCAAAGTCACCAAGATATCTTGGAGAGAAAACCCTCATATGCAACAGACAGGTGTGTTCCCTCCCAGGCAGCGAACACTTCAGCAGTCCAGGACATTCGGCCTCAGACCTTTGGGTGACCATCCTCTAAGGCAGACTTCGGAACAGGCAGCAATGAAAAGTGGCCTAGTAGAAGCTGATAGCCAAGTTTGGCACCCATGGGGATGGCCTCAACCAGAACTTTGGGTTCATGTCACGCTACAGGTGACCCCATTGCACCCCACACACACACACTCAGACTTATACCCATTTATATTCACACTCACACACATGCACCCACTCTCTCACAGGCACTCACAACACCCACCCCCCCCCCCCCCGCCTCAACACACACACACACACCCACCCACAGACACTGACCCACCCACATGCACACATAGGTTTGTGGAGTGAATTTGTACTTGCAGAGTTGCATTTTGCTTCACTCAAGAGCTGCATGAAGCCATGTAAGATTCTGTAAATTCGTTTTTTGGATTGGAATTGGTCTGAACATTGCGGCACAGACAGTTTCACACGGGGGAGCTCACACCTTCAATACATTGTCTGGGCTGATGGACGCCGGTTGTTGACGTTCACTTGAGAATGTAACTTTTAAGAGAAGGTTTTGCGATTTACATATGGGTGAGCTGGGGCTGGCATGGTCGTTCTGGCAGATGGGAAACGTGGCAGGCAGTCTGCATCTTTTTCAATGTATAGTTTTAGTTGCATCACACTGTAAACTTTTGCTATAGATTCTGTGTCTTACAATCTTATACTCCACAACCACCTGATGAAGGAGCTATGCTCTGAAAGCTAGTGCTTCCAATTAAACCCGTTGGACTATAATATGGTGTTGTGTGACTTTTAACCTCATATGCACATTTATCTACAATATTTTTTGAGTGGCATTTGTGATAAAGGTTTATAATATACTCATATTATTTAGGAACTTGAGTTCTAACATAGAGGTAAATGGGTTTTTGACTTTCATTTGTGTGAATTTAATTTGCTTTGTCAAAGTCTAAAGATTTCACACCTTCACCTCCTCTAGCCCCAACCCCACAACAATGGATCAAACTGCATTTCTAAGAAGTCATGTGACTGACACTAAGTAGTGAGATAATTGCTGAATGCCAGAAGCAGATTGCAATTCAAAAGAAAAAGATCTATACCAGCAGAGGGGAAGTTTAAATTTTGGCAGTCTCCAGGCTGGTAAGAAGTCTGCTTTAGCAGACCCCAGCCTTTTTCCTGAGAAGTCAGTGAGGAAAGTCAGATACGAACCTCTGCATCAGGAAGAGACAAGGGGAATCATATCTAGTGAACATCAGCAATTTGCCAAACAAAACACTTCAAGATTGTCAGTGAAGTAAGAAATTGTAAAGTGAAGGTAGCAGTGAAAGTTCACTGGGCTTGAGTGTCTGTAAAAGATTTGGTGGAGAAACAGCTTGATCTTGTTTTTTGCTGTTTAAGATTCTCCAACATCATTTTTGTAGCTTTGTTTTCTTTTCATCTGTGTAATAATTTTATTTCCTTCCATTGTTTTCATAAACAGCACATATTCAGTGACTGACCAAAGAACCTAAAGTGTAAAAATTAAATTTATGGTCTGAAGCCAGATTTCAGTCAAGCTATGACTCATCCAAAATAACCAGCAGCTGTGATCATCACGTATTAAGTCAAGAGGTGAAACATCTCAAGAAGGACAATCTCAAGGGATGAGTAAGCACAGGCAGGAATACATGAAAATGATTTGACAGCTAATGCAAAGATGTGGTTGCTGGGTGCCAGAATTAGGAACACTATATACAAAGGCAGTCAAAGTTCTAGAAGCATAATCAAAAAGGAAAAGGAGGTAGGGCAGTGTGCTAATAAAAGGTACCAGTGCAGTTGAAAGTATTACTATATGTGCAATAGAAAGTAAAGTGGACTCAGTTTGGGTGGAAATAAAGAAAAGCAAAGAAAATAGATCAAGGGTAGATTAACCAATAAGCTCTCAAAGAGTTACAACACTGTAGGACAACATATAAATGCAGAAATAATGGAGGCATGTCAAAAAGGCATAACAAAAGTCATGTTTAATTTTCATCTGCACATTGACTGGACAAATCAGATGGCAAAAGGTAAAGTTGAGGTCTGGTTGCAATATTTATGAACTGGGAACAGAAAGCTCAAATGGTCAGAATTCCCACTATCTACTGTCCCATGATTTTCCTACTACCAAATACAATCAGCAAGAGGATCATTTGGGATTCATTCTGAAAATGGAAAGAAAGTGAGGACTGCAGATGCTGGAGATCAGAGTCAAGTGTGGGTTGCTGGAAAAGCACAGCAAGTTAGGCAGCATCCGAGGAGCAGGAGAATCAATGTTTTGGGCATAAGCCCTTGGTCATGATGAAGGGATTATGCCCGAAAAGTCAATTCTCTTGCTCCTCGGATGTTGCCTGACCTGCTATGCTTTTCTAGTACCACACTCTCAATTCATTCTGAAATGGCAACATTCACCTGAAACTCAAAGGCAGGCTCATAATCACAGGGAGAGCAACCGCCTCAGCAGGTGTAAGTCACTGAGCTAAGGTCAGTGAAAATAGTTGGAAGGGACATTGTGGTGAGGACCTAGGCTAAGTGAATGGGCACAAACGTGGCAGATGAGTTTACTGTAACAAAGTGAAAGGTCATACAGAAAGCGCGAGAGGGAGTGTGTGCCAAAAAGACCGACAGAGACACAGAGACAGAGAATTCACTGCCATGTGGAGGCCAGGTCATTGAGTATATTTAAGATAGGTTCTTGATTGTAAGGGGGATCAAGGTTAAGGGGAGAAAGTGGGAGAATGGGGTTGAGAAATTTATCACCCATGATTGAATGGCAGAGCAGACTCGATGGGCTGAATGGCCTAATTTCTGCTCCTATGTCTTATGGTCTTAAAGAAAGCAAGTTTGTAGAGTGCATGCGGGATTGATTCTTGGAGCAGTAGTTTGTGCAACCTTGACAGGAACAGGCTATTTTAGATCTACTCATGTGTAATTAGATGGAATTAGTAAGAGAATTTATGTTTTCAAATTCAGTGTGAGGGAGAACAATTCAGATCTCAAACCAGTGTCCTCAACTTTAACAAGGGCAGTAATGAGATTTGAAGTATGAAAAGATATGAAGAAAAAGAGAGAGATATTTAAAGTAAGCTGGAAAAATAAATGGGGCGTGGGGGGCGCGGTCAGTCACTGAGCTAAGCTGAATGAAAATAGTTGGAAGGGACATGTGGTGAGGACATAAGCAATATGCAGGAGGATATTGATAGGCTAAGTGAGTGGGCACAAACTTGGCAGATGAGTTTACTGTACCAAAGTGAAAGGTCATACAAAGAGCACACGAGACAGAGCACGCGCCAGAAAAACAGACAAAGAAAGAAGTCAGGGAGACAAAATAATGGATAATGGCGAACCAACACAGAAGTTGCTCATGGGTAAAAATGGGATGGCAGTGATGAAAGGCCCCAGACACACCTTCCAGCGAGTTACCTACAACCCATTCAATGTATTCACTGTACATAATGTGGTTCCCCTCTGTATTGGGGAAATGAAGCACAGACTGGGCAAGTGGTTTGCACAACAATAATGTTCAGTCTACAACAATGACCTAACACTTTCTGGCGTGTTTACATTTGTTTTCGTTTGCTCTCTCTCTCACGTTCACTCTTGTGCTCACTCTCCCCTTCCAATTCGGACGTTCCGATGGTCATACTTTGAATTGATGTTCCTTTGTTTTTGTCTGATAAGTCGTACAGAGTAATTAATTCAATTGGAAAATTTTGCTGATTTATTAATTCAAAAGGTTGCATTCAGAGCACTGCTGCAGCAAGGATTTTGATTTTCTTTCAGAGTAAAGTTTTCCTTGCCTCAAAAGTCCAAGCAGTAACTGCAAAGAACAATTCAGTCTCCTTCTCCCTCCCTCTCCATCTCTGTCTCTGTCTCTCTGCAAATTGTTCCAGTTCCAACCTGCTCAGTTGGCAGAGAACCAGTTTTACTTGGAAACAACTCCATGGCTTCTGATCATCCAGACATTTGAGAAGCCCATACCCAAAAGACAGAGTTCACAACAGATATTGAATTCATTACTGTGCCATCCTAATAAATCCCTGCTTTTTAAAAACAATTCTCTTTGCAGGCTAGAGCTTTGCTAAAAAGCCAGCTCTTACAGTACACAGAATATGCCAGACACAAGAGTCAGTGTCAATGCTATGGAGCAAGGAAACCCCACAGGCACAAACAGTGCCTATCTTTAAAGACTCTATACTGAATGCAGCATCACAACAAAGATGGTAAGCATTATGCCTCCATACATTCAGGAAGATTTGTATCCTTTACTGAAAGAAGCAACTTAAGAAAATGACCAGAACGGGTAACATGTCGCTAATGACATACATGATTTTTCTCCTCAACCTTATCAGATCCATCAGAGTTTGTGTTGACCTGACACAGCTCAATAAGGTGGTGGCAAGAGAAATACAACTTATGTCTGTAGTCAATGACAGTTTAGCCAAACTGATAGGAGAGTCTTCAGAAAACTCAATTTTAATAGTAGATTCTGACCGAAGTCACTGGACAAGCAATTGTTTATCACATTTTGCACTCCATTTGGGAGATCTTTGCTTCAAAAAGATCAGTATCATCTTGGTTTCAGATTTTTCAACACAGGATTTGTCCAATATTCTGAAAGGTTTAGAAGAGGACATATGCCAGATGGATGAAATATTGATACATGGCAAGACAGTCAATTAAAATGAGCAGAGGATCCCTGCAGCTTTCCAAACATTGACAAGTTCCAGCTTACACTCAACAACAAATCTGAACTTTCCAAGGAATCGGTTCACTTCATGAGACACAGTCAACAAGGACAGAAATATACTGTTAAGGATGAGCCCACTTCAAAACCAGTCATGATCTGCAAAGGTGTTTCTGCATGGGAAATCAGTTGCTGAAATTTTTGACTCATTTGACAACTATAACTGAACCCTTGTTGAACTCCACAGGAAATCACGACTATAGTACATCAGGAGGATACTTTCCAAAAGGTCAAGGTCAGGTTGACATCCACAATCGTACAGTTTGCTAAAACTATTTTTTAATGCCTTCAAGGCATCGTCAGACATGGAGATACTTCATGCAACCATAGAAGAGGTAGCTCTCTTGTCTTGCCAGAAATACTCAGGCTATATTCTTGACCTAAAAGTGCTGAGAGACACAGCATAAACCTTTGGTCTCATTATATGAGAAATCGCTGGCCAGGACACCTCAGCAGATTCAGAGAATGCAACTCCAACTTGTGAGGTTTATTTATGAGGTGAGGAAAACATGGGCGCACTCCCAAAGCAGCAATCAACACAATCTTCCAACACAATGAAGAATTTGTTTGGGAGATTAAGAGGTAAACTCGGGTTGGTGTGACAGTGACTGCAAAATCAGAATAGGAGGTGGACTTAGAACAAGTCACAATTCATCAAAATTGTGTTGAACATTAGCCAGTCCAAAAGCCAGGAGGTGGCCATGAAGGCCTATTTCAAACATCAACTGTACTTCACAAGTCAGAGACAAGTCACTAATGTTGGATGAAAGGTTGGTTGTTCGTGCCCCACTGTGGAAAGGTATCCTAAATAAGATACAGCAGGGACATTTGGGAACCACCAGGTATAGAGCCAGAGCTCAGTCATCAGTGTGTTAACCAGGATATTTGAAAGAGATCAAGGATCTCATAACTGACTATGAAACCTGAGCTGCCAGTATCGCTGACACCCACAACTCTCCCCAACAGACCATAGGAACGGATCTACCCAGGCCAAGAATTCCAATATTCAACATTTATTGAAAGCAACCTTCTGCCTCAAAACACAATCAGAACCTGGCAATAAAAATAGCATCATTGTAACAATTCTATATTTCAGAGTGGTGGAGGGTAGGGGAGTTGGTGGCACTGCTTTAAAATAGAGATTAGCAGATTCAAGAATATGCAAAGGGCCAATCAGAAACTGGGAATCTTACATTTGGCACAATCTGCATAAAAAAACCCTACTGACAAACAAAAATGAAAAAAAACCCTTTCTGTTTAAACCATCCAGGGATTTACTGGAAAAAGACTCAAGATTACAGGACTTTCACAATACAGAATTAAAACACTTATCTGAAAGGAACACAGAATTCAAAAGACTTAGATGTCCCTTTATCTTGATCTCCCAATAGCCTGGTAAAAATCTAGAAACTCCTCCAACAGTAAATCTGCAAACATTCACAACTTAATTCCAATGATCTCAGGCCACAGAGAGAAAAAAAAGCAAACCACAATACAATATTCTGCTGGCTAATTAGCTGAAGTTCAAGCTTGAGCTTCATTAAATGAACTTGAAGTGCCATCTAGAGGCAACAGAAATACTTACACAAAAATTGCAGATCCTGAATAGTGTGTGTGACATCTTTTAGGTCGGGACTAGTGATGTTCATTGTCGCGATAGCATACATATGTTCCAGTCTCTGAAATGCTAACAAAACCAAATTTAAATGCCAGAACACCAGTCAGAATTTTCTTGAAGTTGTTTTGCTTAACTGGACAAATTTTCAGCACTGCCTTCAACTACAAAACCCAATTAACTCCATTGGCAAGATACAGCCTAACTTATATCTCCAAAAAAAATTTTTTTTCCTCCAGTGTGATACCAGCTAATGTCTGCATTCTCTTGCAATGCAGAAATACCATGGTCTAGCATATTCGGTTTAGAAAACTACTGTAACTGTGGAAGACATGTTCAAATTTAGGTAGGTGTCATTGTGAAGATAATTTTTTTCCCACCACAGGAGATTCAGAAGAAATGTATCCTCCAACAGATGCTCCTAAGGATTCGGCCATTTATTGTATAATTTGCACCGGAAATTAATCTTCCAAAATGCATCACCTCATATCTGTCCAGATTAAACTCCTTCTGCCATTTCTCTGCCCAAATCCGCAATCTATATCCTGCTGTATCCTTTGACAATCCTCATCATGATCTGCAAACTTACTACTCAGACCACCTATATTTTCTTCCATATTTGTTCTGTGGGATGTGGGCATCGCTGGCTGGGCCCATCCCTAGTTGCCCTTAAGGTGGTGGTGAGGTACTTTCTTGAACTGTAGTCCACCTGCTGTGGGTTGATCCACAATGCCATTAGGGAGGGAATTCCAGAATTTTGACCCAGCGACAGTGAAGAATCAGTGATATATTTCCCAAGTCAGGCTGATGAATAGCTTGAAGGAAACAGATATATGTGGTGTTGCCATATATCTGCTGGTCTTGCCCTTCTCGATGGAAGTGGTCATGGGTTTGTAAGGTGTTGTCTGAGGATCTTTGGTGAATTTCTGCAGTGCACTTGCAGATGTACGTACTGCTGCTGAGTGTCAGTGGAGGGAGTGGATGTTTGTGGACATATTGCCAAATCAAGTGGACTGTTTTGTCTGAGATGGTGTCACGCTTCAAGTGTTCTTCAGATTGCACTCATCCAGGCAAGTATTCTATCACACTCCTAACTTGTGCCTTGTAGATGGTGATGTTACTGATGAAAGGCTTATGACTGAAATGTTGATTCTCCTGCTCCTTGGATGCTGCCTGACCTGCTGTGCTTTTCCAGCACCATACCCTCGACCCTCCTAGATGTTGGCAGGTTTTGCGGAGTCAGGAGGGGAGTTATTCACCACAGTACTCCCATCCTCTGACCTGTTCTTGTAGTCACTGCATTTATGTGATGAGTCCAGTAGAGTTTCTGATCAATGAAAACTCCCAGAATGTTGATAGTGAGGGATTCAGTGATGGTAACAACATAGAATGTCATGGGGCAGTGGTTAGATTGTCTCCTGTTAGTGATGGTCATAGCCTGACATTTGTGGAGCGTGAAGTTACTTGCCACTTGTCAGCCCAGATCATGATGCATTTAGACACTGACTGCTTCAGTATCTGAGCAGTTGCAAATGGTGCTGAACACTGCACAATCAATCATCGGTGAACATCCCCACTTCTGACCTCATGATGGAGGGAAGGTCGTTGACGAAGCAACTGAAGATCATTGAGCCTACGACACTATCCTGAGGAACTCCTGCAGAGACGTCCTGGAGCTGAGATGACTGACCTCCAACAACCATGACCATCTTCCTATGTGTCAGGTATGACTAACCACTGAAGCGTTTTCCCCCGATGCCCATTGATTTCAGATTTGCTAGGGCTCTGTAATGTCACACTCAGTAGAATGCAGTCTTGATGTCAAAAGGGCTGTCAGTATCACCTCTGGAATTCAGCTCTTTGTCCATGTTTGAACAAAGGCTGCAATGAAGTCAGGAGTTGATTGGCCCTGCTGGAACCATCACTGAACAGGTTATTGCTGAACAGGTGCTGCTTGATAGCACTGTTGATGACACCTTCCATCACTTTACTGATGATCGACAGTAGACACTTGGGGCAGTAACTGACCGGGTTGGATTTGTCCTGCTTTTTATGTACAGGAAATACTTGGGCAATTTTCTACATTGTCGAGTAGATACCAGAGTTGTAACTGTACTGGAACAGTTTGGCTAGGGAAGCGGCAAGTTCTGGAGCACAGGTCTTCAGTATTATTGCCATAATGCTGTCAGGGGCCGTAGCCTTAGTATCCAGTGTCTTCAACCATTTCTTGATATTACATGGAATGACTTGAATTGGCTGAAGGTCTGTGATGCTGGGGACCACTGGAGGGGGTAGAGATGGATCATCCGCTCAGCACTTCTGGCTGAAGTTTGTTGTGAAAGTTTCAGTATTATCTTTTGCACTCACAGGTTGGGCTCTTCCATCATTGAGGATGGGGATACCCGTGGAGTGTCCTCCTCAAGTGAGTTGTTTCAGCGTCCTGCACCATTCACAACTGTAAATGGGGCGGACTGCACAGCTTAGATCTGATCGGTTGGTTGTGGGATCGCTTAGTTCTTATGTTACAGCTCACTTGCTGCTTATGTTGTTTGGTATGCAAGTAATCCTGTTTGGTGGCTTCACCAGGTTGACATCTCATCTTCAAGTATGTCTGTAGCTCCTGGCATGCCCTCTTAGAGTCATAGAGATACACAGCATGGAAACAGACTCTTTGGTCCAACTTGTCCATGCCGACCAGATATCCCAACCCAATCAAATCCCACCTGTCAGCACCTGGCCTCCAAACCCTTCCTATTCAGATACCCATCCACATGCATTTTAAATGTTGCAATTGTACTAGACTCCACCATTTCCTCTGGCAGCTCATTCCAGACACGTACCACCCTCTGCGTGAAAACATTGCCCCTTAGGTCTCTTTTATATCTTTCCCCTCTCACCATAAATTTATGCCCTCTAGTTCTGGACTCCCCCACTCCAGGGAAAAGACTTTGTGTATTTATCCTATCCATGCCCCTCATAATATTATAAACCTCTATAAGGTCACCCCTCACCCTCCGACGCTCCAGGGAAAACAGCCCCAGCCTGTTCAGCCTCTCCCTATAGTTCAATTCCTCCAACCCTGCCAACATCCTTGTAAATCATTTCTAAACCCTTCCAAGTTTCACAACATCTTTCCGATAGGAAGGAGACCAGAATTGCACGCAATCTTCCAACAGTGGCCTAACCAATGTCCTGTACAGACACAACATGACCTCCCTACTCCTGTATTCAATACTCTGACCAATAAAGGAAAGCATACCAAATTCCTTCTTCACTATCCTATCTACCTGCGACTCCACTTTCAGGGAACTATGAACCGTCCAAGGTGTCTTTGTTCAGCAACACTCCCTAGGACCTTACCATTAAGTGTATAAGTCCTGCTAAGATTTACTTTCCCAAAATACAGCGCATCACATTTGTCTAAATTAAATTCCATCTGCCACTTCTCAGCCCATTGGCCCATCTGATCAACATCCCATTGTAATCTGAGATAACTCTCCTTTCAACCAGGATTGATCCCCTGGCTTGATGGTAATGATTGAGTGGGGGAAATACTGGACCAGGAGGTTACAGAGTGTGCTGCTGTTGATGGCCCACAATGCCTCATGGATCCCCAGTCGAGAGTTGTTAGATCTGTTCAAAGTCTGTCCCATTTAGCACGATGATAGTGCCACACAAATGATGGCAGTTATTCTCAATGTGGAGACGAAGTCCCTTTCACAAGGACTGTGTGGTGGTCACTCTTACTCACATTGTCAAGGACAGATTTATCTGCAGCTAGCAGATTGGCAAGATGTTTTTTTCCCTCTTGGTAGTTTCCTCACCACCTGCCACAGACTCAGTCTTGCAACCATGTCTTTTAGGATCTGACAAGGTCGATCTGTTGTACTGCTGTCAAGCCACTCTTGGTGGGAGACATTGAAATCCCCCACCCAGAGTACAGTTTGTGCCCTTGCCATCCTCAGTGCTTCTCCAAGAGTTGTTAAACATGGAGGAGTACGAATTCTTCAGCTGAGGGAGGACAGTATGTGGTAATCAGCCGGAGGTTTCCTTGGCCATGTTTAACCTGAAGCCATTAGACTTCATGGCATCCAGAGTCAATTTTGAGGACTCCAGGAAACTCCATCTCGACTCTATACCACTGTGCTACCACCTCTGCTGGGTCTATCCTGCTGGTGAGACAGGACATATCTAGAAATGGTGAGGGTGGTGCCTGGGAAATTGCCTGTAAGGTATGATTCCATGAGTATAATGATGTCAGGATGTTGCTTGACTCAGCTGTGAGATAGCTCTCCCAAGTTTGGCACTAGCCTCCAAATGTTAGTGAGGAGAACTTTGCAGGGTCAAACAGGACTGTTTCTGCCGTTGTCTTTTTCAGATCATTTATATATATTACAAAGCAAGGTGCCAGCACTGATCCTTGTAAATTACCACTACCTACTGATCTCCATTCCAAAAAGCACCCTTCCACTGCTACTCTGTCTCTATGACCAAGCCAGTTTTGTATCCATTAAGCCATGGATCCCCGAGACACTAACTTCTATATCAGTCTGCCGGAGGTCCCATAACAAATGCCTTCCTAAAATCCATGCAGACAACATCCACTGCCCTTTCCCAACCATTCTTATCACCTCAAAAAAACTCAAATCAAGTTGATGAGGCATGACCTTCCCCACAAACCCATGCTGCTGATCACCCACCTACTTCCAAATCTGAATAAATCCTGTCTCTTAGCATCTTCTCCAGCAGATTCACCAGCACTGACGTCAGGCTCACCAGCTCGTAATTACCTGGATTATCTCTGGTTCCCTTCTTAAACAAAGGGACAACGTTAGCCATTCTTCAGTTCTCTAGAACCTCACCCGAGGCCAAGGAGGATGCAAAGATATCTGTTAAGGCCTCAGCTATTTCCTCCCATACCTCTCACAGTATCCTGGGATAGATCCCATCTGGGCCTGGGGACTTGTCAACCTTAATGCATTTCAAGACATCCAATACTTCCTCCTTCATTGTGTTGACCTGCTCGAGATAATTACTTGACCTTTCCCTAACCTCAACATCTCGCTTTAGCAAATACGCCCTAAAGTATTCATTCAGCTGGCTCCATACAACCTCCCTTCTCTACCCGAGAGTGGGCATACACTTTGCCTAGCTACCCTCTTACTCCTAATATATGGATAAAATGCCTTGGATTTCTCCTTAACCCTGCTGGCCAAGGACATTTTATAGCCCCTTTTAGCCCGCGTAAGTCCCCGTTTGAGCTCTTTCCTTCTTCTCTATGTTCTTCAAGGGCTTCATTTGTTTTTAGTTGCCTAGACCCAAGCTTTGCTTCATTTTATTTTTAAAAAACAGAACTGATAATTTCCTCATCATCCAACATTCCTGAATCCAATATTTCTATTCTTCATTTTCACAGGAACATCCTGTCCTGCATCTAATCAACTGATCTTTAAAGATGCTCATGTCAGATGTGGATTTACCCACAAATAGCCACTCCCAATCCTAATTTGGTTATAATTGGCATTCCCCCCAATTTACCATCTTCATCTGAGGTTCACTGTTGTGGATAAATATCTGAAATGTACACAATTATGGTCACTATTCCCAAAATACTCCCCCACTGAAACTTTGATCACCTGGCCAGGGTCATTTTCCAATACCAAGTCTAGTATGGCCCTCTCCCTTTGTGTACTATCCATATACTGTTTCAAAACAGCCTACGGGACATACCTAACAAATTTCTCCTCATCCAAACCCCTAGCACTAATGGGAATTCAAGTCAACATGGGGAAGTTAAAATCACCCACTATAACAATCCTGCTATTTTCACATCTTTCCAGAATCAGCTGGGAGGTCTGCAGTACAATCCCAACATTGTGATTACACCCTTCCTATTCTTGAACTCTACCCATATTGCATCCCTCCAGGGTGTCCTCCCCAACACAGCTGTGATATGCTCCCTGACTAATAGTGCAACTCCCCACTCCCCTATCTTTTTTGCTGCCGCACCTGTCTCCTCTAAAACATCGATAATCCGAAACATTAAGCTGCCTATATTGTCCCTCTTTCAACCATGTATCTGTAAGAGCAACATCATAATTGCACGCATTAATCCAGGCTCTGAGATCATCCATTTTACCTGTTAAACTGCTTGCACTGAAGCAAATAAAGTCCAAGCCTTCATCTCTGCCCCCTGACTGCTCTTTCTCTTAGCTTTATTTGCCTTCATCTCAAGCTCTTGCCTCCTCCCTATAACTTACTGCTCTCACTCCCACACTCCTGCCACACTGGCTTAAACCCTCCCAAGTGACACTACCAAACCTCCCTACCAGGATATTGGTCCCCTTCCAGTTTAGGTGTAATCTATCCTTGTACAGATCCCACCTTCCCTGGAAGGCATCCCAATAATCCACACATCTAAAGCCAGAGTCCATACACCAGCTCTTTCGGCACATGTTCGATTGTACTCTGTCTTTGTTCTTAGCCTCAGCAGCACATAACATAGGGAGTAATCCTGAGATTACTACCCTAGCAGTCCTACTTTTTATAATTTACTCCCTAACTCCCAGAATTGTTGTTGTAGGACTTTGTCACTCTTCCTGTCATTTGTGCCAATATGCACAATTACTTCTGCCTGGCACCAAGAAGGCAACATTCCACCCTTCAATTTCTTTGTGGCCACAGAAATGCCTGTCTGCACCCCTGATTATCAAATCTCCAATTACTATTGCGATACATCACTTAGTCCCTCCCCTCGGTACAGCAGGGCCATCCCGTGGTGCCACTGCTCTGGCTACTGTTGCTGTCACCTGATGGGCCATCCCACTCATCAAAATCCAAAATAGAATACTTGTTTGACAGGGGGACAGCTGCCCAATCTAGTGGTTACCCATTTATCTTCCTGTACCTTTAGCGTGACCACATTTCTGTTACTTCTTTCCACGATGCTCTCCACAATTTGTGTGCTCCTTAGTACCTCCAACTGCTGCTCAAGCTGATCCATTTGTTCGGTGAGCAGCTGCAGCTGGGTACACTTCCTGATGTGATTATCAGGGATGCTCTCAGCGTCCATGATTGACCACATCTCACAAGCAGAACACAAACCCCACCTACTGACATGACTAACCCTCTATTGGCTGTTAGTTTACAAGTTAAATTTCAATTAGCAACCTAAAAAAATTACAGGTATTACTTTCTAACAAATAGCCCCCATTAACCTACGCATTACCAGAATGCCCAGTACTAACCAGAAGATGAACGCACTGTGTCAACCCTTTAGAAAGGCTGAGACACACCCACCCTGCACTGCGGTGAGTTTCCTTCACCTGTCGCAACAAGAGAATTAACACAATCTAGCACCTGACCAATCAGAAACTGTGTCCCCTTTTCCCCAGTGACATCAACAGGATGCTTCCCCAGAATGGGTGGCTGCTGGCTCCGCCTGAAAAGGACCTAGCCTGAACAATACAAACTTTAAAGACTCATTAGGACCTCATGAGTGATAGCCTTTATCCATCTGGGCGATGTTAGACCGCACCCAGGGTGTACGTTCAATGGAGGAGACTCTATTGGACAAGGATGTACAGGCAAATTAAATAGCGGCAGTTCCTTCCTTTTTTTTGTTTATGGCCAGTTTGGCAATCTCCTGTTTATACATTTTTATTAAATTGCAGAGGTGCTTATTTTCCCCAGCACCCATGTTGTGTGTGTGCAGGTATGAGACACAGTGAAAGACAACAGGTGTACACATCTTTATAGAAGGAAATGCCAAAATTGAATAGTGATTGCAACAAGGTCAGCTAGGTGGACCACAGAGTACAAGTTCCCTCATTAGGGCTGTCAACCTGGTCCAATCAGGAATCCCTGGCTGACAGATATAAACAGGAGTGTCTTGTCACTGGCCACCCGGGTGTTTTCCTATCTTCCTGGTGGTGGAAATTGAATAAAGAGTGGTGCACTTTGTGTCTTTCACTGTGTCTCACACCTGCACACACACACCATGGGTGCTGGGGATAAAATAAGCACTACCGCACTTAGGTGGTAGTGTGGGGGTTAAAAAAAAAAGAAAAAAAAAAAAAATAAACAGGAGTGTCAGAGTTTCTGATTACTCAGACCAGGCTCTGAGGAAGCTGGACTAATGCCAAGTACTAAGAACCTTTAAATAAAGGGTGACTTTATGACAGAGTACTGGCCTCTCTATAGTTATTTCAGTGCTGAAAAGAGTGAAAAAAAATGCTCCTGCAGAAACCTGGTGCAGAGCAGATTTCTGTACTCAAAATTATCTATTACAAATACATAGATTCTTGCTACAGAATGAATAGTTATGAAATGTCAACATAAACCTTAATGGGTGAAACTCTCAGCTGCTAATAAACTCCCCCCATCAAACACACACACACACACAAAGAAACATGAAGGAAAGAAAACATGAGTGCTCTGGGTGGAAGGCAAAAACTGGAAAAGCAGTTCAGCGGTCCCTGTTCACAAGATTTGCTTAAGCAAGTCTCATGCTGATCAGAACAGTGCTTTTTAATCTTCCTTTTCTGGATGCTTTCAATCATTTGCAAGCGGCAAAAGGTAATTGTTCCACATTTATAAAAGTTTTTCCTTCAGTTGCTGTGCACTTTAAGTTAAAAAAAACAAATCAGGCTTCCCTCAGGCAAAATGCAGTTTTTTTTTAAAAAACAGAGAAGAGAAACAGCTTCAGAGCTGGAGGAGACCTGAAGACTTCTTACTATCCTGTTCACAGTCTCAAGCTGTTCAGCTATCCAGGAGCCAATCACATTATTATTTGCAGTCAGGCGGTCTTGGTCATTTGTTGTTAGTACTTGGCATTAGTCCAGCTTCCTCAGAGCCTGGTCTGAGTAATCAGAAACTCTGACACTCCTGTTTATATCAGTCTGTGGACTAATGACGTTATCAATCAGCTACTTGTTGCCAGCTGAATCCCCATTTGTACACAGCCTTTCACTCCAGTTTATCTGCAAATCATCCACTACCATTTGAACAGGCAACTGCGTGAACAGAACTAAGAATGAATGTCAGGTAACGATCTTTTTTAAAAATATCATAATTCATCAACAATCATTACTTTTGCTTGTAAAATGAAATGGGAATGTCTTTAAAGCAAAGAAAAAGCACAAGATACTATCTTTCTCTCAGTCTTATATTTTAACATATTTTCCCAGACCATTGTAGCCAACTCTAACTTCATACCTTTGCAATTGTCTTGAGTTAATCAGTTACTAGATTCAGTACCAAGTTTCTCACCCTAAAATCTGAACATTATTTTGCAGTGATTGCTCAATTCTCAAAGGTCCTTTAATACAAAATCGTTCATTGATCTGGTTTCATTACACACAACCAGATTTAAAACATGATTTGGAGATGCCGGTGTTGGACTGGGGTGTACAAAGTTAAAAATCACACAACACCAGGTTGTAGTCCAACAGGTTTAATTGGAAGCACACGAGCTTGCGGAGCGACGCTCCTTCATCAGGTGATTGTGGAGGGCTCGATCGTAACACAGAATTTATAGCAGAAATTTGCAGTGTGATGTAACTGAAATTATACATTGAAAGGCTTAACAGACAATCAATTTTTCATCTGTTAGAATACAGTGATAGTTTCACTTCTTTCAGGTGTAAATCACAAAACCCTTTTTTTTTAAAAAGTTGCATTCTCGGGTTAGCTGTTAACAATGGTGATAGCTAGACAATATGTTGAAGGTAT